>NC_134360.1:239589373-239774373 GCF_048569485.1 Anomaloglossus baeobatrachus
GCCGTAGTTACAAGAGAAATTATCTACATTACATTGAGCAAATAACAAATAAATATTTGTAAAAATGTAAATAAAGAAACATTCCAAGGTTCCGAGATTTCCTTAGACTGACTACAAAGGCGCTGGGATTTACAGGTGCACTGTCACTTTAAGCAAATGTAATTATTTTCATTGTGTTTTGTAAACAGATGCAATAATTAAATAAATAAATTAATAAATAATAAATACTTATTCACGGCACCGATGTATGGGAGCGTTTCACACACGTGCAGCCTTACGTGAGATCTGGGTTTACTCTGTAATGTAAGATCAAAGTCTTGCAGGAACCAGATGGAAGATCCAGGAAATTGGAGTTTGAGGAACAATACAAAGTTTTCATTTACCATTAGTAATAAATATTCCCCAGGACACAAAGTAGAAGGAAAGTCACAAACTGTGACTGCAAATATAGAATGTACAGAAAGGAAAACCTCCCAGCGAGGAAGATAGGAGGAAGATCCGGGGCAAGCGATCACGGCAAACGCTATTGTATCAGCCTCCATTACACTAAACCATAAAGAAAATCAATAAATCAAGAGAGAAACTGGACAACAGATAATTATCTCACAGATCCAATTTATTATCTCAAAGATCTGGATTATTATCTCACAGGTCTGCTTTATTAGCTCAAAGATCTGGATTATTATCTCACAGATCTAATTTATTCTCCCAAAGATCTGGATTATTAACTCCCAGATCTGATTTATTAACTCACAGATCTGAATTATTATCTCACAGATCCGATTTATTATCTCAAAGATCTGGATTATTATCTCACAGATCCGATTTATTATCTCAAAGATATGGTTTATTATCTCACAAATCCGATTTATTATCTTCAAAATCTGGATTATGATTTCACAGATCTGATTCATTATCTCACAAATTTAATTTATTATCTCTCAGAACTGGATTATTATCTCAGAGATCTGATTATCTCAAAGATCTGGATTATTATCTCACAGATCCGACTTATTATCTCAAAGATCTGGATTATCTCACAGATCCGACTTATTATCTCAAAGATCTGGATTATTATCTCACAGATCTGATTTATTATCTCAAAGATCTGGATTATTAACTCACAGATCTGAATTATTATCTCACAGATCTGAATTATTATCTCACTGACTCGATTTATTATCTCAAGCTCTGGATTATTATCTCACAGATCCAAGTTATTATCTCATAGATCTGGATTATTATCTCACAGAGCTGAATTATTATCTCTCAGATCTGGAATATGATCTCACGGATCTAATTTATTATCTCAAAGATTTGGATTATTAGTTCACAGATTCACAGATCTGATTTATTATCTCTCAGATCTAGCTTATTATGTCACAGATCTGACTTATTATCTCAAAGATCTGGAATATTATCTCATTATCTCACCGATCTAATTTATTAACTCACTGATCTGGAATATTATCTCTCAGATCTGGATTATTATCTCGCAGGTCTGATTTATTATCTCAAAGATCTTCATTATTATCTTACAGATCCAATTTAATATCTCTCATATTTGGATTATTATCTCAGAGGTCCAATTTATTATCTCAAATATCTGGAATATTATCTAACAGATCCGATTGATTATCTCACAGATCTGATTTATTATCCCTTAGATCTGGATTATTCACTCACGGATCTGACGTATTATCTCACAGATTCTGGATTGTCCCACAATTTTCATTTGACCTATTTATTATCTGACACACCCTGACGGATTTTCTGATGGATATGTTATATTATTTTGCAACATCTATTATCTCACAGACTTGATACATTTTCTCGGAGATCTGATGTTTTATATTACAAATCTGGATTATTGTTTCAGACATGAGATTTATTCTATTATTACAGATCTGGATTATCTCACACATCTACTTTATTAATCTGACAGCTATAGATTATTATCTCACAGCTCTGATTTATTGTCCCATATATCTGCATTATTATCTCACAGATATATATGTATATATATATATATATATATATATATATATATAGATAGATAGATAGATAGATATAGATATATTCTGCTTGCTTTCAAGCAATAGCAAACCTTGTGGTATACACTGCAGTTCAAAAGTTTGGGGTCACCAGACAATTTTGTATTTTCCATGAAAACTCATACTTGTATTTATCAATGAGTTTCATAATGAATAGAAAGTCTATTCCAGACATTGACGAGGTTAGAAATAATGATTTTTACTTGAAATAATGATTTTCTCCTTCAGACTTTGCTTTCGACACAGAATGCTCCTTTGCAGCAATTCCAGCTTTGCAGACCTTTGGCATTCTAGCTGTTAATTTGCGGAGGTAATCTGGAGATATTTCACCCCGTGCTTCCCCCCTCCCACAAGTTGGATTGTCTTGATGGGCACTTTTTGCGTACGATACGGTCAAGCTGCTCCCACAACAGCTCTATAGGGTTGAGATCTGGTGACTGGGCCACTCCATTAAAGATAGAATACCAGCTGCCGGCTTCTTCCCTAAATAGTTCATGCATAATTTAGTGGTGTGCTTTGGGTCATTGTCCTGTTGTAGGATGAAATTGGTTCCAATCAAGCGCTGTCCACAGGGTATGGCATGGGGCTGCAAAATGGAAGGATAGTTTCCTTATTCAAACTCCCTTTTACCTTGTACAAATCTCCCACTTTACCAGCCCCAAAGCAACCCCAGACCATCACATTACCTCCACCATGCTTGACAGATGGCGTCAGGCACTCTTCCAGCGTCCTTTCAGTTGTTCTGCGTCTCACAAATGTTCTTCTGTGTGATCCAAACACCTCAAACTTTGATTCGTCGTCCATAACACTCTTTTCCAATCTTCCTCTGTCCAATGTCTGTGTTCTTTTGCCCATATTAATCTTTTCTTTTTATTAGTCAGTCTCAGATATGGCTTTTTCTTTGCCACTCTGCCCTGAAGGCCAGCATCCTGGAGTCGCCTCTCACTGTAGACGTTGACACTGGCGTTTTGCGGGTACTAGTTAATGAGGCTGCCAGTTGAGGACCTGTGAGGCGTCGATTTCTCAAGCTAGAGACTCTAATATACTTGTCTTGTTGGTCAGTTGTGCAGCGGAAGCTCACACTTCTCTTTCTACTCTGGTTACAGCCTGTTTGTGCTCTCCTCTGAAGGGAGTAGTACACACTGTTGTAGGAAATCTTCAGTTTCTTGCCAATTTCTCGCATGGAATATCCTTAATTTCTAAGAACAAGAATAGACTGTCGAGTTTCACAGGAAAGTTCTCTTTTTCTGGCCATTTTGAGAGTTTAATGGAACCAACAAATGTAATGTTCCAGATTCTCAACTAGATCAAAGGAAGGTCAGTTTTATAGCTTCTCTAATCATCAAAACTGTTTTCAGCTGTGCTAATATACTAGCACAAGGGTTTTCAAGGGATTTCTAAACATCCATTAGCCTTCTAACAGTTAGCAAATACAATGTACCATTAAACCACTGGAGTGGTGGTTGTTGGAAATGGGCCTCTATACACCTATGTAGATATTGCACTAAAAACCAGACGATTGAAGCTAGAATAGTCATTTACCTCATTAACAATGTATAGAGTGGACTTCTGTTTAATTTAATGTTAGCTTCATTGAAAAAAAAAATTTGCTTTTCTTAAAAAAATAAGGAAATATCTAAATGACCCTGAACTGTTGAACTGTAGAGTATCTGTATCATGAATGTACACTGCTACTCCACATATTGCAGTTTTAGTTATTATCTTCAGTACAGCCCGAGCCCAGCTGCTCATAGTCGTTAGGAGCTCATTATCTATTAATATAAGACTTTTTCTATCATTAGTGCATTGGCATTGGGACTTCCATTTTTATTGCATAATGTTCCAGTAAATCCAACGACTCAAAGAGCTCAAAGCCACTTCAGCTTGTATTATCCTTCATGTATCCGCTGCTGCAAATATGGAAAAACAAAACCGGGCGAGATTAGACCTCAAGAGCCGAACGTAGTCTCCTCAAGGACGACCGTCTGCACATAATAAGAGATGATGGAGTCCGCAGATCCTCACTGGGATCCAGTGATTGGACACATCGGATACATTTCTTACGCGGTGGAGTCAACAGATCCTCCCTGGGATCTAGTGATCGGACACATCAGGTCCTTTTTCATCTTTCTTTCTTCCCTCTTTCTCTTTTTTTTGTCCCATTTTTTCTTTCTTCACTCTTTCTTTCTTCCCTCTTTCTTTCCCTTTTTCTTTCTTCCCTCTTTCTTTCCCTCTTTTTTTTGTCCCATTCTTTCCCTTTTTCTTTTTTTCGTTTGTCCCATTCTTTCCCTTTTTCTTTCTCTCTTTCTTTCTTTCTTTTGTCCCATTCTTTCCCTTTTTCTTTCTTTCTTCCTTTCTTTTGTCCCATTCTTTCCCTTTTTATTTCTTTCTTTGTTTTGTCCCATTCTTTCCCTTTTTCTTTTTTTCTTTTGTCCCATTCTTTCTCTTTTTCTTTCTTTCTTTCTTTCTTTCTTTTTGTCCCATTCTTTCTCTTTTTCTTTTTTTGTTTCTTTCCCTATTTTTCTTTCTTTCCCTCTTTCCTTTATAATTAATGGCTCTCTTAAGCCTGCTTTACACGTTGCAATTTCGCATACTGTCACGCTCCCCGGGTCCCCTGCGCTGCTCCCCGGCTCACCTGTCACGCTCCCCGGCTCCCCTGCCTCGCTTCCCGGTTCCTCGGTCCGGTCACCGCCGCTCCCCGCTCTCCAGCATCCATTGCCGGCGCGTCCCCGGCGTCCTGGTCCCCGCTCCCGGCGCCCGTCGGCTTCTCAGCCCCAGCCCGGCTCTGCTGCTTCCTCCTCTCAGCTTCCTGCTCTGGCTTCTGGCACTCGGGCCGCGCACATGCGCATTAGGGCGCGCGCGCGGTCATTGACCCTTTCTTAAAGGGCCAGCGTCCATTAACAGGAAATGAAGCACACAGGTACAGGGTATAAAGGGGTTTAATGTCCAAGTGGGCGGGGCCTGATCTTCGTGTTTCTCAAGCTAGGAGTCAGGTCTCCTTGTGTTCCTGTGAGATACTCACCTCTCTCTCTTCTAGAGCCGAGCCTGCCTCGCCATCCGGTCCTGCCGAATCCCGAACCCCGAACGCTGCCTATCTGCCATCCTGACAGTCCGTACCATCTCGGATCCCTGCGGTGACCCGTCATCTCGCTCCAAAGGTTCCGGACCCCGCCTGACATCTTCTCGGCTTCCGAACCTGAGCTCCGTCACCCGGACTACCATCAGTGACTCCGTGGTCCCAGGGACTTCTCCGTTATACTCTTGTGCACGGACTGTTCTGCTGCCTATAGTGCTCCAGCTACCGGACCCCTTACCATCATCAAGGAGTTCGGCCCAGTGGATCCACCTCCTGGGTCTGCCCGTCCACATGGCCCTAACAGTAAGATCAGGCCATGGATCCCGCTGAAGCACTAGCAGCCGTACAGGAGGAACTCCAACGCCAGCGTGAGACTCAGACCCGCATGCTGCAATTCATGTCTTCTGTGGACGCCCGCCTGAACACGCTACAAGCGGCAGTTACGTCTTCAGCATCCCGGGCTTCCCCTAGTCAATCCACGGCTCCAGCTCCCGTGGCGACTTCTTCGGTTGCTTCCAGACTTCGTTTGGCCTCACCACCCCGGTACGCCGGAGACCCCAAGACCTGCAGGGGATTCATAAACCAATGCTCCCTCCATTTCACGCAGCTGCCGCATTTGTTTGCCTCCGACCAAGCCAAGGTCGCCTTCATCATGTCCCATCTAGAGGGTGAGGCACTGGCGTGGATGAACCCCTTGTGGGAGAAGGGGGATCCTGTGACCACGAACATCCAGGAGTTCCTGCAAGCATTCCGTGGCACCTTTGACGAGCCCGGACGCGCCTCCGCGTCTGCTTCATCTCTTCTCCGGTTACGTCAGGGGACGCTGACGGTGGGTCAATACGCAATCCGGTTTCGCACCTTGGCTTCGGAACTCGGGTGGAACAACGAGGCCCTAACCGCCGCCTTCTGGGAAGGACTCTCGGGGCGAATTAAAGATGAGCTGGCGGGTCGTGACGTACCGTCCACCCTGGATGCCCTGATTACCCTAGCGACTCGAGTGGACATTCGCTTTCAGGAGCGATCCAAGGAAGTGTCCCGTGAGAGACGTCTGGTACGGCATTCCGCTCCTCCGCAGAAGCCCTCCGTACTTCAGTCAACGGCATCTGGGGCCCCCGTCCACGAGCCCATGCAGATCGACCGAGTGCGGCAGTCTGAACAACGTCGAGCCGAGCGGCTCGCCAAGGGCCTCTGCTTTTACTGCGGAGAGGGCACACACCTGCTACGCTCCTGTCCAGAGAGGCCGGAAAACTCCAAAGCCTAGGGTTGGTAGGAGAGGCCACCCTAGGTGCTGGGACTCTCTCAGACCCGGTTACGTGGACTGTGCAAGTGACAACGGGAGAGACGCGGTTCACGGCTGAGGCGTACCTCGATTCTGGGGCCGCAGGCAATTTCATCCAGCAGGCCACGGTGGACAAGTACCAGGTGCCGGTTACTCCACTCGACAAGCCCCTAGTGATTGCCTCTGTGGATGGGAGACCCCTCTCTGACACCATCTCCTGGATCACCAGGCCGGTCGAACTGCGTATCGGTGCCCTGCACACCGAGAACATCGCTCTCTACGTCCTCCCACACATGTCCCATCAAATCTTGCTGGGACTTCCCTGGTTACGGACACACGAACCATCAGTCAGCTGGGGCACTGGTGAAATCACCCGATGGGGCTCTTCGTGCCATGATAAATGTCTGAAGACCATACAACCCATCCGACGACCTCCGGTTCCAGAGAACCTACCGGGACTGCCCTCGGCCTATTGGTCCTTCGCGGACGTCTTTGATAAGAAGGAATCTGAGGTTCTTCCGCCACATCGTCCTTACGATTGTGCCATCGACCTGCTCCCGGGAACAACACCACCTCGAGGACGGATATATCCATTGTCTCCAGCCGAAACAAGGGCCATGTCTACGTACATCACAGAGAGCCTGGCTAAGGGATTCATCCGGAGATCCTCCTCTCCTGCTGGAGCAGGCTTCTTCTTCGAGAAGAAGAAAGAAGGCGACTTACGCCCATGTATAGACTACCGGGGATTGAACCAAATCACCGTGAAAAACAAGTACCCTCTGCCGCTCATCCCCGAATTGTTTGACCGGCTTAGAGGAGCTCGTGTGTTCACCAAGTTGGATCTTCGGGGTGCCTACAACCTAGTCCGCATCCGCTCTGGGGACGAGTGGAAGACCGCGTTCAATACTCGCGATGGACACTATGAATACTGCGTGATGCCCTTCGGCCTGTGTAACGCACCAGCAGTCTTTCAAGAATTGGTGAACGACGTTTTCCGGGACCTTCTCTACGTCTGTGTGGTGGTGTATCTGGATGATATCCTTGTCTTCTCTCCGGACCTCCAGACCCACAGAGAGAACGTGCAGCTGGTTCTACAAAGACTCAGAGAGAATCGTCTGTACGCCAAGTACGAGAAGTGTGTCTTTGAGCAGTCTTCTCTCCCCTTCCTGGGTTACATCATCTCCGATACCGGACTGCAGATGGATCCAAAGAAGGTCTCCTCCATTCTCAACTGGCCTCCTCCTTCTGGACTGAAGGCAATCCAACGCTTTCTGGGATTCGCCAACTATTACCGCCAGTTCATCCCTCACTTCTCTGCTCTGACTGCTCCTCTCTCCGCCTTGACCAACAAGGAGGCTAACCCAAAGGACTGGTCACCTGCGGCCGACGCCGCGTTTGGCTCTCTGAAGCGGGCATTTGCCTCCTCTCCTGTACTCCACCGTCCGGAGTTAAACCGCCAGTTCACCTTGGAGGTGGATGCCTCCTCCTCGGGAGCCGGAGCAGTGCTCATGCAGAAGTCCTCCTCCGGGAAGATGGTGACTTGCGGTTTCTTCTCCAAGAGCTTCTCAGCGCCTGAACGCAACTACACCATCGGAGACCGAGAGCTATTGGCAGTCAAACTGGCTCTGGAGGAATGGCGCTACCTTCTGGAAGGAGCAGTGTACCCCGTGATCATTTACACGGACCACAAGAACCTAGAATACCTGCGGTCCGCTCAGCGATTGAACCCACGGCAAGCCAGGTGGTCCTTGTTCTTTGCCAGGTTCGATTTCCAACTCCATTTCCGACCCGCGGACAAGAATGTACGCGCTGATGCCTTGTCCAGGTCTTTCATGCCCATGGAGCAAGAGGAGGAGACATCCCAACCCATCATCTGTCCTAGTAAAATCATTCAGGTGGCCCCTGTCACACTGGCCCAGATACCGCCCGGGAAGACCTATGTCTCTGAGACTGACAGGCAAAAAGTGTTACACTGGGGCCATGCCTCGAAAACAGCCGGTCATGCTGGTCAGAAGAGAACATGGAGTGCGATTGTACGTCATTACTGGTGGCCATCCCTTCGCACGGACGTCGCTGCTTTTGTCTCTGCCTGCTCCTCTTGTGCCAGGAACAAGACGCCCAAACACCTGCCATATGGCCGTCTGCTTCCTCTGCCTATACCCTCAATTCCGTGGCAACACATTGCGATGGACTTTATTACGGACTTGCCCCTGTCCTCCGGACACACAGTCATATGGGTCGTGGTGGATCGGTTCTCTAAAATGGCTCATTTCGTCCCTATGGCTGGACTGCCCTCTGCTCAGGAACTCGCGGACGCCTATATACATCACATCTTCCGCTTGCATGGCTTTCCATCACACATCGTGTCCGACAGAGGAACTCAGTTCACCTCCCGCTTCTGGAGGGCTCTCTGCAAACATCTGGGAGTGACTCTGGACTTTTCTTCTGCCTACCATCCTCAGTCTAATGGCCAAGTGGAAAGGGTCAATCAAATCTTGACCTCTTTCTTACGTCACTACGTCAACGCCCATCACGACGACTGGTCCACGCTTCTTCCATGGGCTGAATTCTCCCATAACCACCACGTCAGTGAGTCCTCCTCCAGCTCTCCCTTCCATGTCGTTTACGGACTTCAGCCCTCCGTCCCATTGCCTGTATCCCCTTCTTCGGATGTCCCTGCTGCTGATGCTGTAGCCCGTGACTTTGCAACCATTTGGGACTCTGTCAAGGCGTCCCTTGGACGTGCTTCCCTGCGGATGAAGAGACACGCAGACAAGAGACGACTGGACCCTCCGTGTTTCTCTCCTGGAGATCTAGTCTGGCTTGCTTCCAAGTACGTCCGATTGAAGATACCATCCTACAAGCTGGGTCCTCGCTACATCGGGCCGTTTAAAGTTCTCAGCAAGACTAATGAGGTCTCCTACAAGCTACAGCTCCCGGCCACGATGAGGATACCCAACTCCTTCCACGTCTCCCTGCTCAAGCCGGTTGTCCTTGGTCCCTTCTCCGCTGCTGCCAGTTCGGCTCCTCCTCCAATTGCCGATGATGACATCTATGCGGTAAGAGATATCGTGGCCATGAAGACCGTACGGGGTCGACAGTTCTTCCTGGTGGACTGGGCAGGGTATGGCCCTGAGGATAGGTCCTGGGAGCCCCGGGAGAATGTGGGCACTCCGCTGATCCGTGCCTTCCTGTCCCGGTTGCGGGGAGGGGGGCGTGGGGGGGGGGTACTGTCACGCTCCCCGGGTCCCCTGCGCTGCTCCCCGGCTCACCTGTCACGCTCCCCGGCTCCCCTGCCTCTCTTCCCGGTTCCTCGGTCCGGTCACCGCCGCTCCCCGCTCTCCAGCATCCATTGCCGGCGCGTCCCCGGCGTCCTGGTCCCCGCTCCCGGCGCCCGTCGGCTTCTCAGCCCCAGCCCGGCTCTGCTGCTTCCTCCTCTCAGCTTCCTGCTCTGGCTTCTGGCACTCGGGCCGCGCGCATGCGCATTAGGGCGCGCGCGGTCATTGACCCTTTCTTAAAGGGCCAGCGTCCATTAACAGGAAATGAAGCACACAGGTACAGGGTATAAAGGGGTTTAATGTCCAAGTGGGCGGGGCCTGATCTTCGTGTTTCTCAAGCTAGGAGTCAGGTCTCCTTGTGTTCCTGTGAGATACTCACCTCTCTCTCTTCTAGAGCCGAGCCTGCCTCGCCATCCGGTCCTGCCGAATCCCGAACCCCGAACGCTGCCTATCTGCCATCCTGACAGTCCGTACCATCTCGGATCCCTGCGGTGACCCGTCATCTCGCTCCAAAGGTTCCGGACCCCGCCTGACATCTTCTCGGCTTCCGAACCTGAGCTCCGTCACCCGGACTACCATCAGTGACTCCGTGGTCCCAGGGACTTCTCCGTTATACTCTTGTGCATGGACTGTTCTGCTGCCTATAGTGCTCCAGCTACCGGACCCCTTACCATCATCAAGGAGTTCGGCCCAGTGGATCCACCTCCTGGGTCTGCCCGTCCACCTGGCCCTAACACATACGATATCGTATGCGATTTACAATGCCCCCATCGTATGTGTGGAACGTTCAATTTGTTGAACATGCCGCACATACGAGTAACCCCCCGTCACACGTACTTACCCGTCCATACGACCTCGATGTGGGCGGCGAACGTCCACTTCCTGGAGTGGGAGGGACGTTCGGCGTCATAGCGACGTCACACGGCAGCCGGCCAATAGAAGCGGAGGGGCGGAGCTGAGCAGGACGTAAACATCCCGCCCACCTCTTTCCTTCCACATTGTGGGCCGGGAGCCGTAGGACGCAGGTAAGATCTGTTCATCGTTCCCGGGGTGTCACACACTGCGATGTGTGCTGCCTCGGGAACATTGCACAACCCGACGTGCAATTCTAGAGAAAGGTACGATGTGTATGCGATGAACGTTTTAACGTTCAATCGCAATCGCACGTAGCTGTCACACACTGCAATGTAACTTACGATGCCGGATGTGCATCACTTACGACGTGACCCCGCCGACACATTGTAAGATACATTGCAGCGTGTAAAGCGGCCTTTACCTTCCCCTTTCTTTCCTTAGCCCTCGTCTCACACCCATTTTGCCTTTTTCACTAGGTCATGCCATACTTCCTCAATACTACTCCCCTTTCGACCCTAAACTTCCCTTCATTTTCTCATTCCCACTCCATTGTATAAAGCTCCTTTCTCTGAATATATACACATATTGGGTTTTTTTACATTATTTTATGTCAGTTCTCAGATATATTGCCTTTAATGTCACATTGCTGTGTTTACTGTAGGTTGTATATAGTTTCCACCGCCCGTCGTAGATCACAGCCGCCCTCCATGCTCTCGGCCTCCACCGCCCGTCATAGATCACAGCCGCCCTCCCTGCTCTCGGCCTCCACCGCCCGT
The DNA here is from genome assembly GCF_048569485.1 of Anomaloglossus baeobatrachus. Taxonomy (NCBI): domain Eukaryota; kingdom Metazoa; phylum Chordata; class Amphibia; order Anura; family Aromobatidae; genus Anomaloglossus; species Anomaloglossus baeobatrachus. The sequence continues at coordinate 239,600,692 of NC_134360.1, forward strand.
CGTAGATCACAGCCGCCCTCCCTGCTCTCGGCCTCCACCGCCCTCATTTCATTTACTAGATCCACATGTTGTGTTTTATGTATAAATTACATTACTTTGTGGTTGAAAATTCTAAATTATTTACGGCTCATATTGTGGCTGAACTTTCTCCGCACCTGATTCCGGGACATGAGATGCAGACATGTAAGGACACTGTGTAACCACAGGACGACCCACAAGGCCGAAATAACGCACTCATTAGTATCAGAACTAATGATGTCACCAAACAATGAAACCAACCACCACAAATCAATGGAAGATGGATGACGGCTGTTATCCATAGAGAAAGGCTCCACTTTCTCCATATAAACTGCTGCCACTTATAATCAGCAGATACCAAAAGGCTACATAGTACAGAAAAATATGTATATCCATCCCTGAAAAGTTACCGCCATACCCAGCGACCCATCATATTCTCTTCCTCCACCAATGGCCTGGATATCACTTTTGTATTTACGTAGCCTACAGAACCTCGTCCCAGTGTAGATTGGGATTGTGCCGACCTCGCCCTCCGATATCTCTGATGATATTGTTCTCAATTATACTGAAATAACTATTTTGAACATGTTTTTTAATAATATTGAGATGACTCCGCAGACTGTGTCCAAGTCTATTGTGTGTGCTCTATTGATCATACAGCCGAAACATATACATTTGGTATTGTATATTAAATGGTTAGAGAAATCTGCTTCTTTCTCCACTTATGAGCAATTTCTCTTCTTACCTGCCTCTTAAACCATCCATATTTCCAAAGAAAAGAGACACAGCATCATCCAGCTCATCGATAGCGGCTTCTTGGCCAAGACAATTGCCAAACTGCATCATGTGAGGCCATGACAGGTGGAAGAATAAGAAATGACGTCCATCCATTCATTAGAAAGCCAAGAGGTGACGTCCAGGGAAATATCGGAGTCAACAAGTTGCCTCATCACAAGGTCTATCAGTTCTGGAGACACCCGGCAGTGGAGGTGGCTCGTCTGCTCCATAATAGAGAGATCACAGACGTCCATGCGAGCACCGAGCGACGCGCGTTACACAAGTCTGGAATGGTGGCCCGAAAAATGGTGAAGAAGCCGCAACTTTAATATCATAAGAAGCATCGGCTCAAGTTTGCAATAAAGTACAAAAAGTGGAAAATTGGAGACGGATGATTTGGAGCGATGAGATGAAAGTCAATAGACGGCTTTGATGGGGGAAAATGGGTCTGGAAGAAACAAGGGAAAAAGAGGATGGAGAAACTGAAGGAATTGTCCAGTTTGGTGGAGGAAGCCTGATGATATGACCAAAGGCGTTTGATACTTGACCAGGATGGATGGTGGTCTCAATGTTGAGTTATATGTGAGGACCCTACAAGACGAGTTACTTCATACACTCGAGTACTATGGGTATGAAAAGGACGACATAGTGTTCCAGCAGGACAACGACTCGAAGCATACAAGATTGGGGAAGAAATGGATCTGACACATGGAGATTTTCACAAACATCACAGACTGTCATGGCGGTGACGGATCTGTTCAGACTACTGATTCTGACACTCCGCCCAATAACGTATCTTGTGTCTGTGATCAGTGCAGGCAGACTCGGGCAGGGCCGCCATCAGGGCATTACTAGTGAGACTAGTGTAGGGGGCCCGGTGAAGAGGGGGGGCCCAGCTGAGCCAGGGATAATTACATAGCTTTATTAAGCCCCGGGCCAGCCGGGCCCTCCCCCCTCTTCACCGGGCCCCCCTAGTCACAGCCGCAGCAGAGGAACCGGCAGTGTTCTTTTGCCACTATACACATGGCTAATTTGCATCGCATGCAAATTAGCCACATGTGCTGGAGATACCGGGTATGCCGTTACATACCCGGTAACTAGGGGGGGGCTGGCAGCGCATCTACCCCGGGCGCAACTGTGAAGGGGGGCGCTATCGTGCTGCCTAATGCGGCAGTGTAAAGTTTTCCCGGGGGCTGTGTTTGCCGCTCTGTAGTGGGAGCCGGTTATTCTCTGAGCGTGGTGTGATTCACGCTGGTGCTGACTTCCGGGTCAGAGCGACGGCTGTCATGTGACCAGGTCAACTGATCACACTGCTGACCCGGAAGTCAGGGCCTCAGCGCGGAGGCGGCAGAGGACGCTGAAAAGTGCTCCAGTGGAGCTGAAGACACGGAAGAGAAACAGCATGGGGTGAGAAGGGGGTATCTATGGAAACAGGTCCCTCCCCCACCCTCTCTCCACCATACTATCTGTGGACAGAGTATGGTCGGAAGAGAGGATGGGGAGGGAGAAATTTCTTTGGACACAGTATGGGGAGGGAGAGGATAAGGGGTCATGCATGTGGAGAGAGAGGATGAGGAGTGATGTATGGGGGGAGAGGATGAGGGGTAATGCATGGGGGGACAGAGGATGAGGGGTGATGCGTGGGGGGACAGAGGATGAGGGGTGATGCATGGGGAGAGAGGATGAGGAGTGATGCGTGGGGGGTGAGAGGATGAGGGGTGATGCGTGGGGAGGAGGAATGAGGGGTGTTGCATGGGAGAGAGAGGATGAGGGGTGATGCATGGGGGGAGAGAGGATGAGGGGTGATGTATGGGGAGAGACAGGATGAGGGGTGATGTATGGGGAGAGACAGGATGAGGGGTGATGTATGGGGAGAGACAAGATGAGGGGTGATGTATGGGGAGAGAAAGGATGAGGGGTGATGTATGGGGAGAGAAAGGATGAGGGGTGATGTATGGGGAGAGAGAGGATGAGGGGTGATGTATGGGGAGAGAGAGGGTGAGGAGTGATGTATGGGGAGAGAGAGGATGAGGGGTGATGTATGGGGAGAGAGAGGATGAGGGGTGATGTATGGGGAGAGAGAGGATGAGGGGTGATGTATGGGGAGAGACAGGATGAGGGGTGATGTATGGGGAGAGACAGGATGAGGGGTGATGTATGGGGAGAGACAAGATGAGGGGTGATGTATGGGGAGAGAAAGGATGAGGGGTGATGTATGGGGAGAGAAAGGATGAGGGGTGATGTATGGGGAGAGAGAGGATGAGGGGTGATGTATGGGGAGAGAGAGGGTGAGGAGTGATGTATGGGGAGAGAGAGGATGAGGGGTGATGTATGGGGAGAGAGAGGATGAGGGGTGATGTATGGGGAGAGAGAGGATGAGGGGTGATGTATGGGGAGAGAGAGGGTGAGGAGTGATGTATGGGGAGAGAGAGGATGAGGGGTGATGTATGGGGAGAGAGAGGATGTGGAGCGAACTGGAAATAAATTTTGTGGACACAGAATAAAGAGTGAAATAGTATGAGGAGCAAGTGGGCAGGATTGGGGAGTGAGGGGGAAAAGTATATGGAGACACAGGAGGTAGTGAGGAAGACAGTAAGGGATGAGAAAAATGTTAGGGGGCACAAAATAGACTGGGTAGTGGAGGGGTGTGGAAAGGGGCAGAATGGGAGGACAGTGTGAGGTCATAGCAAGGAGGGGGAGTGTGATGAGGGCACAGTATAAAGACTGGGCAGTATAAGGGGACACAGTGTAAAGGACAGTGTGAAGAGCAGGCTCAGTATAGAAAGAGAGGCAGTGTGGAGGGCATGTACCATAAGAGGGACAGTGTGGGGTCATATTTTGTGCAGAGAACACAATAAGAGGGGGCATTATTTATTCTGGGGCACTGCGTAGGGCAGATATTTTTAAATAGGTGTATTATAATCATTCTGCTATTTTTAGGGGCATCGTGTCGGGATGTGCTGCAGAAGACCGGAGAAGATGGAAGTCTACAGAGACGAGATGTGAATGTGAAAAGTCATCATTGCGTCAGGACAAGATGAAGAATAGAAAGAAATGACACAGAGACAACATCATCTATAAGGTAGCTGAATGTAAATATTTATTTGTGATACTGACTGTGTGTCATCATTAGGCCTGGGTCCCACTTGTGCATTGCTTCTTATGAGGGCGCAATAGTAACTGATTAGCTGCTCTTGGTGCAGGTGTCCGGAAATGCTTATTTCTGGATCTGCTCCGTCCTCTGATGGTGTCCGCGGCCGGGTACTGCACAGTAGGCTGCTGACACTATCAGTAGACCGAGCAGATCCGGAACTGAGCACTTCTGGCCACCACTGGCACGGCACTTAGAACAGGCAATTGTCTGGGGTGCCAGACCCCGACCAGACATTGGTGATTTATCCTAAGGAGACAGATAATCGCTCTGTGAGTCGAAGACAGGAGCGGGACGATCGCCGGGGGTGGTGAAGGGGCGTTATGGAGCGGGGTGGTGTAGGAGGTGTTATGGAGCGGTGCGGTGTAGAGGGTGTTATGGAGCGGGGCGGTGTAGAGGGTGTATTATGGAGAGAGGCGGTGTAGAAGGTTTTATGGAGCAGGGCGGTGTAGAGGGTGTTATGGAGCAGGGCGGTGTAGAGGGTGTTATGGAGCGGGGCGGTGTAGAAGGTGTTATGGAGCGGGCGGTGTAGAGGGTGTTATGGAGCGGGCGGTGTAGAGGGTGTTATGGAGCAGGGCGGTGTAGAAGGTGTTATGGAGCGGGCGGTGTAGAGGGTGTTATGGAGCAGGGCGGTGTAGAAGGTGTTATGGAGCGGGCGGTGTAGAGGGTGTTATGGAGCAGGGCGGTGTAGAGGGTGTTATGGAGCAGGGCGGTGTAGAGGGTGTTATGGAGCGGGGCGGTGTAGAAGGTGTTATGGAGCGGGCGGTGTAGAAGGTGTTATGGAGCGGGCGGTGTAGAGGGTGTTATGGAGCAGGGCGGTGTAGAGGGTGTTATGGAGCGGGGCGGTGTAGAAGGTGTTATGGAGCGGGCGGTGTAGAAGGTGTTATGGAGCGGGCGGTGTAGAGGGTGTTATGGAGCAGGCGGTGTAGAGGGTGTTATGGAGTGGGGCGGTGTAGAGGGTGTATTATGGAGAGAGGCGGTGTAGAGGATGTATTATGGAGAGAGGCGGTGTAGAGGGTGTATTATGGAGAGAGGTGGTTTAGAGCATGTATTATTGAGCAGGGAGGTGTAGAGCGTGTATTATGGAGCAGGGAGGTGTAGAGTGTGTATTATGGAAAGAGGCGATGTAGGTAGGTGGTGTGTTATGGTATAATGGAGAGGGGCGATGTAGAAGGTGCATTATGGAGAGGAGCAGGCGATGTAGAGGGTGTATTATTACCTTTCTGAGGGAAATACTTCATTTTCTAGAACAACTTCAAGGGTGCTAAGACTTTTGGCCATGACTGTGTGTGTGTAATATATATATATATATATATATATATATATATATGTGTGTGTTTTTCCAAGACTGGTGGCGGACTGTGGAAGGTTTGCGAGGTGGAGGCGGAGCCGGAGTGGAGCCTGGGTGGAGTCTCAGGGGGGCCCCATAATTTTGCCAGTATGGGGCCCTGAAATTCCTAATGGCGGCCCTGGACTCGGGCATCGACCTGCAAAGTCGTAATTCATAGGCAGGCTAGCAAAACTTAATCTCTGCTAGTCTGCATGTTAATCTCCTTTGATTACATGTTGTGGGGAAGCCAATCACATCTGCTCCCCTCCAATATATGCTGCCTTGATCCTTACTTCTATGCCAGATATAGTGTATCTTAGCTGGACTGGTGAGGTGTTGTGATCCAGACTATCTGGTGGCTGTTATACTGGTTGTGGAATGTAGTTGTGGAGTTAACTCTTGTTGCCTTTGTTGTTGCTACCTTCCTGCTCTTGCTTTATTCCTGAGTTTCTCATTGTCTACTCCTGTGTGTGTGCAGTGTCTCAGAATTTTGGTTTTCCCTTGTCTATCTTTATCTGTTTTCCCTCACACTCCAGCCACGTCCTTCCCTGGTGGAAGGTGGGTATCAGATAAGAACTGGTCAGGAGGATAGCCAGGAATTGGAACTCAGGCATCTCCACCATTGGGAGCAACCCTGAGGTTAGGGACAGCATAGGGTCCCCAAGCATGAGGGAGATCATAGGAGCCCCTGTCTTACACTATCCTAACAGTCATCTCGTGACAGGTTCACTGATCATGAAGTAGAGGAGCTGGATTGTCCCCACAGTCCCCAGACCTCAACCCAATCCAACACTTGTGGGTCTAGGTGAAGAAAAAGCTGTATACATCCCCAAGTGAGCGACCAGTATACACCAACACTGGGAACATGTAGAAGAGACCTGACCAGTATACACCAACACTGGGAATGTGGAGAAGAGACCTGACCAGTATATACCAACACTGGGAACATGTAGAAGAGACCTGACCAGTATACACCAACACTGGGAACGTGGAGAAGAGGCCTGACCAGTATACACCAACACTGGGAACGTGTAGAAGAGACCTGACCAGTATACACCAACACTGGGAATGTGTAGAAGAGACCTGACCAGTATACACCAACACGGAGAACGTGGAGAAGAGACCTGACCAGTATACACCAACACTGGGAACATGGAGAAGAGACCTGACCAGTATACACCAACACTGGGAATGTGGAGAAGAGGCCTGATCAGTATACACCAACACTGGGAACGTGGAGAAGAGGCCTGACCAGTATACACCAACACTGAGAACGTGGAGAAGAGAGCTGACCAGTATACACCAACACTGGGAACGTGGAGAAGAGACCTGACCAGTATACACTGTCACAAACCACCGGGGGGGTCACTCAGAAATCCCCCGCGCTGGCTACCAGTACGTCACAATCGGGGGGTAACAAGTGGGGGTCACCCCTCCTTTATACCTCCCGACCGACAGACAGAGCACGTGACGCGCTCTCTAGCGCCCCTCTTATAGTCAGGCCAATTATGGAATTGCCCGACAATAAGCAGGGAGGCCGCTATACTACTTATGCCGATTATTGAAGGGTCCCCGGTGAGAGTAGGGTATATATTCCCCCGACCTCCGCGGGCGGAATATATAAAATCTCCCCGAATCTCACTGGCCTCCCCACAATAATCCTTGGCACAAACTCGCTGCCACCAACCGCTTCACGGTAACTATTAGCCGAACACACAGACGTGGGATTCAAGATCGAGATAACAGAACAGCCCAAGATTAATTATATAATTTAATCAGCCTAAAGCACACTAGAAACTACAATATATACAATAGGGAATCTACAGAATATACATATGTCAGAGTACAGTTACAATCAAAGCATGGGTTACAAACAGGCATACACAGTTCCAGCAGTTACCTTGTTGCGTCTGGCCACAGGGGGGCGCTGTACCCAGGTTTCTAGGATCCTTCCCACAGATGTTTCCTACACGTGCCCCCAGCGGAAAGAACGCTGGAAAATGGCCGAAGTAGGGTTATCAACCTGGGCAGATCCAGGTCCCCTCCTACCTTAGTGACCTCACAGGGAGCACTGCTCCACCCCTGGCTTGAGTTATGGACAATATCCCAACATGGAATATGGGCCATAACTTTGCCTGGGAGCGTCGTAGGCGGACGCCAATGCTCTCATTGTGACAGTTATGAATTTAGCTACAGAACGAGGGGACTCATGACCTGTCTGCCAGTTCCCCATTGGCTGATATCACGCCTGGGGCATTTCCCAATGTCCTGCTCCCATAAAAAGGGTGTGCCGGCATCGTCCGCATGCAGAGACACCATTTTTATGGTTGCCATATTTATCGGAAATATGGCTTGCGAGATATGAACCATTTTTTTACTGGAGTCGTTCTGTCTGGCTATTTCCATAGCCTTGCTAACTAGCTAGCAGCTCCTACTACAGGGTGACGGCAGGGAGTCATCCTGTGTCCATTGTTCCCACACCACCTCATCTCCATATCACAGGACATGGCCATGGAGGTGTAAGTGGAACACTGAGAACAAGAAGGGAGGGGGCACTGCCAGGGAGTGATGAGGGATTATGACTGGAGTCACAATTCATCTTCATATCCCGGGATTTGCCTCACAGTGGAGAAGAGGCCTGACCAGTATACACCAACACTGAGAACGTGGAGAAGAGAGCTGACCAGTATACACCAACACTGGAAACGTGGAGAAGAGACCTGACCAGTATACACCAACACTGGGAACGTGGAGAAGAGACCTGACCAGTATACACCAATACTGGGAACGTGGAGAAGAGACCTGACCAGTATATACCAACAATGGGAACGTGGAGAAGAGACCCGACCAGTATACACCAACAATGGGAACGTGAAGAAGAGACCTGACCAGTATACACCAACACTGGGAACATAGAGAAGAGACCTGACCAGTATACACCAACACTGGGAACGTGGAGAAGAGACCTGACCAGTACACATCAACACTGGGAACATGGAGAAGAGACCTGACCAGTATACACCAACACTGGGAACATGGAGAAGAGACCTGACCAGTATACACCAACACTGGGAACGTGGAGAAGAGACCTGACCAGTATACACCAACACTGGGAACGTGGAGAAGAGACCTGACCAGTACACACCAACACTAGGAACGTGGAAAAGACACCTGACCAGTATACACCAACACTGGGAACGTGGAGAAGAGACCTGACCAGTATATACCAACAATGGGAACGTGGAGAAGAGACCTGACCAGTATACACCAACACTGGGAACGTGGAGAAGAGACCTGACCATTATGCACCAACACTGGGAACATGTAGAAGAGACCTGACCAGTATACACCAACACTGGGAACGTGGAGAAGAGACCTGACCAGTATACACCAACACTGGGAATGTGGAGAAGAGACCTGACCAGTATACACCAACACTGGGAACGTGGAGAAGAGACCTGACCAGTATACACCAACACTGGGAACGTGGAGAAGAGACCTGACCAGTATACACCAACACTGGGAACGTGGAGAAGAGACCTGACCAGTATACACCAACACTGGGAACGTGGATAAGAGACCTGACCAGTATACACCAACACTGTGGACATGTAGAAGAGACCTGACCAGTATACACCAACACTGGGAACGTGGAGAAGAGACCTGACCAGTATACACCAACACTGGAACATGGAGAAGAGACCTGACCAGTATACACCAACACTGGGAACGTGGAGAAGAGACCTGACCAGTATACACCAACACTGGAACATGGAGAAGAGACCTGACCAGTATACACCAACACTGGGAACGTGGAGAAGAGACCTGACCAGTATACACCAACACTGGGAACATGGAGAAGAGACCTGACCAGTATACACCAACACTGGGAACGTGGAGAAGAGACCTGACCAGTATACACCAACACTGGGAACGTGGAGAAGAGACCTGACCAGTATATACCAACAATGGGAACGTGGAGAAGAGACTTGACCAGTATACACCAACACTGGGAACGTGGAGAAGAGACCTGACCAGTATATACCAACAATGGGAACGTGGAGAAGAGACCTGACCAGTATACACCAACACTGGGAACGTGGAGAAGAGACCTGACCATTATACACCAACACTGGGAACATGTAGAAGAGACCTGACCAGTATACACCAACACTGGGAACGTGGAGAAGAGACCTGACCAGTATACACCAACACTGGGAATGTGGAGAAGAGACCTGACCAGTATACACCAACACTGGGAACATGGAGAAGAGACCTGACCAGTATACACCAACACTGGGAACGTGGAGAAGAGACCTGACCAGTATACACCAACACTGGGAACGTGGAGAAGAGACCTGACCAGTATACACCAACACTGGGAACGTGGAGAAGAGACCTGACCAGTATACACCAACACTGGGAACGTGGATAAGAGACCTGACCAGTATACACCAACACTGTGGACATGTAGAAGAGACCTGACCAGTATACACCAACACTGGGAACGTGGAGAAGAGACCTGACCAGTATACACCAACACTGGAACATGGAGAAGAGACCTGACCAGTATACACCAACACTGGAACATGGAGAAGAGACCTGACCAGTATACACCAACACTGGGAACGTGGAGAAGAGACCTGACCAGTATACACCAACACTGGAACATGGAGAAGAGACCTGACCAGTATACACCAACACTGGGAACGTGGAGAAGAGACCTGACCAATATACACCAACACTGGGAATGTGGAGAAGAGACCTGACCAGTATACACCAACACTGGGAACGTGGAGAAGAGACCTGACCAGTATACACCAACACTGGGAACGTGGAGAAGAGACCTGACCAGTATACACCAACACTGGGAACGTGGAGAAGAGACCTGACCAGTATACACCAACACTGGGAACGTGGAGAAGAGACCTGACCAGTATATACCAACACTGGGAACGTGGAGAAGAGACCTGACCAGTATACACCAACACTGGGAATGTGGGAAAGAGACCTGACCAGTATACACCAACACTGTGGACATGTAGAAGAGACCTGACCAGTATACACCAACACTGGGAACGTGGAGAAGAGACCTGACCAGTATACACCAACACTGGAACATGGAGAAGAGACCTGACCAGTATACACCAACACTGGGAACGTGGAGAAGAGACCTGACCAGTATACACCAACACTGTGGACGTGGAGAAGAGACTTGACCAGTATACACCAACACTGGAACATGGAGAAGAGACCTGACCAGTATACACCAACACTGGGAACATGGAGAAGAGACCTGACCAGTATACACCAACACTGGGAACGTGGAGAAGAGACCTGACCAGTATACACCAACACTGGGAACGTGGAGAAGAGACCTGACCAGTATACACCAACACTGGGAACGTGGAGAAGAGACCTGACCAGTATACATCAACACTGGGAACATGGAGAAGAGACCTGACCAGTATACACCAACACTGGGAACGTGGAGAAGAGACCTGGGATCAGATTTCACTACAAACCTGCTTGAATCTGATGGAGACCCTACAAGGATTCAGGAGGGGTAAAAGCCAAAGGGGAATTTACAAAATACTAACAAAATAATATAAATTAAAATTTAGATTTTTAGGAGCAAAACAGTAACAATGCAGTGATCTGACAAGAATCTGCATAACTAATCATATGCTAAATAGCTGCAAGTCACATTTATGTATGAGATAGCCAAGATGATGGTCTATGAAATGAAGGTCGTCTCACACTGAAAGCTGCAGTGGATGGTGAGATATGGAGACTGAAAGCCAAAAGTGCAAAACATTGTTACCCTTTTGCTCGTCAATGTATCCTTTATTCTACATAAGGATGATAGAGCAGTAATCCCTCATCTCTGTGTATATGGGAGACATCATAGCAGCTAGTCTTGTCCCAACAGCTCAGACACAACGGAAAATTGGAGATGGAATCTGCAGAGGGAAAAACTGGTGAATAATGCAGAATACATATAATGGCCACCAAAATGAGCAGGACAGGTTCACTTTTACTATTTTACTCCCTTTCTCACATTCTTCAGCAAACTAAAGTTTGTTTCTACTCCTTAGAACTGTAAAGGGAACCTGTCAGCAGAATTTTCGCAATTAAACTAAAAGAATCCCCTTCTGCGGTTCTTGGGCTGCATTCTATGAAGGTTCCTCTTGCTATTGTGCCCCCTTTCAGACCTAAATAACAACTTTATAAAATCTTACCTTTTGGTATGCTAATGATGTTTTATGGCCACGAGGGTGGGCTGTCTTGTGTCCGTTATTCGCCCTCCTGTCGCTGTTCACCGTCCCCCATTGTTCATTTACATACATGAGGGCACTGCCCTCATGTTCCTAGGTGCTCCTGAGTTCTCGCACATGCGCAGTGGCACTATCGCGGGACTGAGCATTGTGCAAATTGCGAGCGCTGGTGAGTTTACTGCGCAGGTGCGAGATTACGGGCGGTGCTGGAATGTCATCACCAGCGTCATCCAAGTACCTGCCCATAATCTGCCCGCGGTAATAGGTAACGTGGATGATATGGCCAACGCTTGCGCATAACGGCGCTGTCAGAGGGAGAAGCGCGGGCACGACATTATGAGCGGGTACTTGGATGACGCTGCTGATGACATTCACAGCGCCGCCCATAATCTCGCGCCTGCGCAATAACCTCACCAGCGCTCACGCTTTGCACAGTGCTCAGTCCCACGAGAGTGCCACTGGGCATGCGCGAGACGTCGGGAGCACAAAGTTACGTGAGGGCGGCGTCCTCATGTATGTAAATGAGCAATGGGGGACGGCGAACATCGGCAGGAGGGCGAATAACGGACGCAATAGAGCCCGCCCTCGTGGCCATAAAAACACATTAGCAAACCAAAGGGTAAGAATTTATAAAGTGTTAATTTAGGTCTGAAAGGGGGGCCAATAGCAAGATGAACCTTTCTAGAATGCAGCCCAGGAGCCGCAGAACGGGATTCTTTTAGTTTAATTGCGAAAATTCTGCTGACAGGTTCCCTTTAATGAACTATAATGGCCGCCTCCATTTGTGATCACTTATGTACTTTGTGCTGCTTTAAGCAGAGGGATAATGGCCCATATCACAAAATCTGAACTGAATGCACATTAGGACACCTGCAAATCTCAGTTAGAAGTCAGCTGGTATTTATTTATTTTTTAATAGAACATCCCTTTAAGTGAAGCTTTGCTGTGATGTGCACTTTGTGCCCCCCACCCACCATATGTGGATACAGACTGTGGCTCATTATTCATCCAGTTCAGCTAATGGTTACGCGCCCACTACGATGGAATTCTTCATAGCCCATCTGCGCTGATACACACCATTCCCAGGAGGTCAGCCAGTGTGCGGTTTTACTTGGAAAATATCTTCTTCCTTTGGGAGGTGAGAAAAGAAAATATTTCAGTGTGAGGAGAAGGAGCTTTGAGGAGTAAAACACTTTCCCCTGATTTGTAAATTCTTCGAGAAGTTTTAGGTTCATTTTGCGGCTCTTTACACTGAATTCTCAGGAGAGATTATTTGCAACTTCGAAAGCAAATGATACATTTTCAAAGGAATCTCCTTAAAGGGAAACATCTCAGTTTTATAATTTCAGCTTCATTTATTAGATATTAGTAAAGAAGAAATAAAGTCTTTGTGACTTATTTATAATTCTTTTTTCTGCTGTTTATAAACATCTTTCTTGGTCCGGACATAATGGAGGTGCCAAGTGCCTTCCATTTGTACAAACTGAGAAGCGGGTGGAAGGTTTCCATTATGGCAGCTACAATTTTAGTAAGGCTGCTTTCACACATCCGTTTTTTGCCGTCCGGCACAATCCGGTAAAAAAACTGATGCAACGGATCCGGCAAAAAAACTGATCCATTGCATCAGTTTTTTCCATGCGTTCCTTCCGTTTTTTGACAGATCCATTGTGCTACTGAGCATGCGCAGTTCAAAAAACTGGATCCGTTGTTGGATTCCGTCATATGCCGGATGATGACGGATCTGGCGCCCATTGGCTTTCATTGTAACTCACGTCACACGGCGCCGGATCTGGCGCCATACGGTTTTTCGCCGGAGATAATTAACGCTGCAAGCAGCGTTCCATCCGGCCGCCGGGTCAGCTGTTTACTCCGGATCTGGCAAAAGCCGGATGCAACTCAAGGCCATGCGGCACAATCCGGCACTAATACAAGTCTATGGGGGAATAACGGATCCGGCAGCAATACACGCCAGATCCGTTCTTTCTGTTTTTTACCGGATTGTGCCACACGGCAAAAAATGGATGTGTGAAAGCAGCCTAAGTTGACTGATAAATCTAAAAACCTTGTACATTTTTACAGTATAGTACCGTACATCCCCTATAGATCAAGGATTGGCGCAGGAGCTGCATGTCAAGCCGTATCTGTGTGTATAATTTATACCATTACTATTCTGCCTTATCTAGATTTACAGCGGTAAAATAGAGCTGCTGTTTACATCCCTGCCCGCTAATGATGATGAGATGACTCTGCGCAACTGACTTAGCCTATACAGGAAAGCTATAAAGTTGCTAAATCCCTTGGTGTTTCTGCTCTAGTGGTCTCAACCCATAAACAAAGTTAATAGGGCTTGTCAAATAGAAAAAAAAAGAAAAACATTTGTTAGTTCAAAACTAATTTTATCCTGCCTTATCTAGAATTACAGCGGTAAAATAGAGCTGCTAATTACGTCCCTGCCTTCTAATGATGATGAAATGACTCTGCTCAGTCTGACTTAGCCTATACAGCAAAGCTGAAAAACTGTTAAATCACTTTGTGCTTCTGCTCTAGTGGTCAATAGAGCTCGCCAAATAGAAAAAATGTGTTAATAAAAACTAATTTGATTAAAACATATAATAATAATATTTATTCATTTGTATAGCACCATTAATTCCACAGCGCTTTACATACATTGGCAACACTGTCCCCATTGAGGCTCACAATCTAAATTCCCTATCTCTATGTCTTTGGAGTGTGGGAGGAAACCGGAGGAAACCCACGAAAACACGGGGAGAACATACAAACGTCTTGCAGATGTTGTCCTTGGTGGGATTTGAACCCAGGACCCCAGTGCTGCAAGGCTGCAGTGCTAACCACTGAGCCACCACAAGACTGTAGTGCTAACCACTGAGCCACCACAAGACTGCAGTGCTAACCACTGAGCGACCGTGCTCAAGAAATATGCATGCATCATAAGGGCAAATGGAAAAAAGGGAGAACCCCTCTTTATAAATACCCTTAAATAGTGCACCCTCTGGTGGCTGGCTACTGCAGTCTCCCTTACCTGACCCTGAGATAATCATCATGTAGGAGTTGTTTATTCTTAGTCTCTCGGAACATTGGGGGCTAGTACAATAAAGATCTTCCCCCATTCTCTGATTTTCATTGAAGTGTAATGCTGGGGCCCCCCCACATTCTGGTCCCCATGTCATGGCAGATAAGCAGTGAAATATATAAAAACATGGCTGACGCTGTTTGGACATACCATAGCTTACCTGTATTGCTGCTGTCAAACATTATTTGGCTCAAAAGTCACCGAGTGTCATGGCGGCATCAGACGCTGTTCACAATAGAGACTCTGACGCTCCACCCTATGGTTTCTCTGGTGCTTCTGCGTTGCACAGGCAGGGTCAGGCATCAACCAGCTGCGTGCTCATTAGTGATCGGGCTAGCAGGAGTTAAGTCTCTGATGGTTACCTCTAGGATCACATGTTGTGGGAGACCTATGAAAGTTACTCCCCTACTTTTTAATATGGTGAAATCTGTCTTCCCATGCCAACTATAGGTTTTGCTTAACCGGTCCGTGTGCTGTTATGTCCCAGTTTGCAGATGAGTATATTGGTGTGCTAGGCTGCAGGTGAATGTTGGCAACTTCCGCTGGAAAACACACACGCCACCTACAGTCAGCCAGTGGTACTGCAGGCTCCAGGGAAACCCAGCCCAGTGGATGAGCGGAGCCTGTGCTCCGCAGAGCCACGGGCACCGACTCCTCTCCCATCAATACCTCATATATTTATTTATTCTTTTGCACAGAATATTTTATACAGGATGCAGCCAGGCCTCTTTATGTTAGGCCTTGCGTACTACACTCACTGTCCCTGCATGGAGCACATATATAGTACTGGCGCAGCCCGCTTGCATCGATTGTGATGAGGCGTAACTAATAGACTGCATACCAGATACTGTGAACCTGCGTGTGTGAACAGTGACCTATGCAAGCCACAAGTGTGCAATTTTACCATCTTTCTTTGCACCTGTGATGTCTCCATTTAATGGAGGTCTTGCTGCATCCTGGCAGTGCATTAGTCTTTTTGGCCTTGGGCAGCTTACATCTTCTGCCATTAGTCTGCGAGTTTTTGCTTAAATTCTGGAGGATTTTTATTCCTCTTTTTGGTGTTTTTTATGTATACTCCTCTCCCATCACCAGCACTATCCATGGCGTTGTCTGCCGATCGGAGTAGAAGTCGCAGGAGCGGGCTCCGGTGGGGACGTGACAGTATTAGATCAGTGCTGGCCAGGAGCAGGGTAAAGAAGGTGGCCCAGACATCTTCACCATTAGAGGTATCTCTGAGATCAGGGACAGCTAGAGCCCCGTAAACTGAGGGCCAGCCTAGGAACCCTGATCCCCTGCTATCTCCATACCACACATGACAGCTGCTATATGATCTCCTTTAACCCACTGGACTCCAGTGAAATCTGATTGCAGCTCTGGAGGTGAAAGATCAATGGAAAACATGTAAAATGAAGCAGTTCAGCATTTTGTGAAGATTTAGACTGTGGAAAGTGTCTTGGATCACAGTTTGCCATAATCAGGTTCTTCTCTCCGCTGAAGCCATTAGAGAGCATTACATTTGTTTGTGCAGTCCTGACCTGTAGAAAGCTGCGTTCTGCAGCATCACAGCCTCTTACCATCCAGCGAGGTGTTACCTTCCCCTCATTTCCAGCTTTTTCTTACCGCACTTTCTTTCCCCTATAAACTAAACCGCATTTCTGCTTTGAGGCCCCAATGCCCGATCCGCCGCACCGGACAGCTCGGACTTATCAGCTCACTAATGGAAAACATCTGTCTGCAGAAACTAAGTGAAACCCTTCAAGAAAAAGATGAATTCAAACAAAAGAAGTTGTTTTTAGATTTAAATTATTTCCTTTTCCAAAAATTCCATTTCTTTTTCTTACTTCCAGATTATCTATTTGTAGTAATTGGGTGACAATTGGCGAAAGAAAATGAATTCCCAGCACCTTTTTTTAGAAATTGTGCCCAATATTGGATCGTATGTTCACGGGTCTCTGGAACACAAAACCTCCAGATGTGCCGAGATTTAGAACGCAGAATTTGGAACCTTTCATTCATATTATTTTGAGAAGTATTTTTCTATTTTTCTATCTATTTCCCAGTTCAATTGATTGTTATTTTGGCATTATAAATACCCCATACTGATCATTATATTCCATGCGCCCTTGGAGAAAGCCACGGCGAAACGCGTCAGGGTGTGAATGGTGAGGCTATAATTCAATTTGGCACTGTGTATGCTATTCCTGTAGGCAGGCATGTTCCTTGATGTTATCGTTATCTGATCAATATGGGCTTTATTTTAAGCTCTTTACAATATGAAGTCCCTTAAACGTCCCTGCTTGATTAATAACATCTTATCACAGTTGCCAAGCATATACTATAACCTGTATCCTCTTTTGTGTAAAAACTTTGTATTGGAATATATGATATGTTGTCATGAATTAATGTTATCAGGTTTATGAATTGACAGTTTCCTTCTGTATACTTTAATGGTGTCTATCCTTGGCACCCTCTTTTTTGCACTTTATTCTGCTGTACTACCTTTTAATGATAATTTTAAAAAACTAAAAAAGATTTTTCTAAATACAATAAAATTTATATACTTCAATGCATCTCGTTTGTTCTTTCTGGGTAGTATTTTAGGTTTAATTCTGCCACTGTGTCACTACCTGGTTATATTGACATTAGAACTGGCTTGTTATGGTTGGTGGCCAAATTGTAGGTTAATAAAGTATTTTTCCTAAGACACGCTACAGCTATGTCCAAATCTGAGAAAGTCCAACCAAAAGAGGGACAGTTAACACATGATCTTCATCTGTAAAGGCCATGTCCGTTATAACATTATTATTATTATTATTATTATTATTATTAATAATAATATTTATTTATAGAGCACTATTGATTCCATGGTGCTGTACATGAGGGGGTTACATACAGAATACATATACAAGTTACAATAGACAGACTAGTACAGAGGGAAGAGGACCCTGGCCTTGCGGGTTTACATTCTATAGGATTTTGGGGAGGAGACAGTAGGTGGGGTGTTGGTTGGTTGGCAACTTCGCACAGTGGTGAGGCGGCAGCTATGCACGGTGGTGAGGCGGCGGCAGCTCTGCACTGTGGTGAGGCGGCAGCTCCACACGGTGGTCAGGCGGCGGCGGCTCCGCACGGTGGTGAGGCAGTAGCTCCGGCGGTGGTGATGCAGAGGGGTC
The DNA here is from genome assembly GCF_048569485.1 of Anomaloglossus baeobatrachus. Lineage (NCBI taxonomy): Eukaryota > Metazoa > Chordata > Amphibia > Anura > Aromobatidae > Anomaloglossus > Anomaloglossus baeobatrachus. Next base: position 239,618,507 of record NC_134360.1, read on the forward strand.
ATTGGAGACTATAGGCATTCCTGAACAGATGAGTTTTCAAGTTCTGTTTGAAGCTTGCAGGTGTAGCAGATAGACTGACGTGTTGAAGCAGTAAATTCCAGAAAACTGGGGAAGCTCGAGTGAAGTCTTGAAGGCGGTTGCATGAGGAGCGAATGAGAGAAGAGGAGAGAAGGAGATCTTGGGAGGACCGGAGATTACATGTTGGAGTGTAGCGAGAGATTAGTTCAGAGATATATGGAGGAGGCAGATTATGGACGGCTTTGTAAGTCAGTGTTAGTAGTTTGAAGTGGATACGGTGGAGGATTGGGAGCCAATGGAGGGATTTGCGGAGGGGAGAAGTGGGGTGGTGATAAGGAGTAAGGTGGATCAGTCGGGCAGCAGAGTTAAGGATGGATTGGAGAGGTGTTAGCAGGGAGGCCACAGAGGAGGATGTTGCAGTAATCCAGGCGGGAGATGATGAGGGCATGCACTAGCATTTTTGCAGATTACGAATTGAGGAAAGGACGGATTCTGGAAATATTTTTGAGTTGAAGACGTCAGGAGGTGGTGAGGGATTGGATGTGTGGTGTGAAGGACAAGGCAGAGGCGAGGGTCACTCCGAGGCACCGAACTTTGGGTACTTGGCAGAGCGTTATGTTATTTATTGTAATAGGTAGATCAGGTGGAGAATGTACGTGAGATGGAGGAAAGATGATCAGTTCAGTTTTGGCCACATTGAGGTTTAGGAAGTGAGAGGAGAAGAAGGAGGATATAGCCGATAGACACTCCGGGATTCTGGACAGCAACGATGTGACATCTGGGTCAGAGATGGAAGATGTGACTGTCATCGGCATATAGGTGGTACTGGAAGCCATGGGACTTTATGAGTTGTCCCAGGCCAAATGTATAGATGGAAAAAGGTAAGTAACATAAAACAAAGCTTTTGTAGCAGCAGACTGGCATTGAGTGCTATAATTTAGGGCATCATCAGTAATGACACGGCTGCTCACTTTCCTGGATCCAGCGCTCGGTGAGGCCTCGTCCTCCTGTTGCAGTTTTTCTCTGCTCTTCAGAGATTTCTTTTGTATTCTGGTGGTGATTTTGACATCATGCTCTCAGGCCTTACAGGCCAGCTCAGGCAGCAGATCGCCACCAGAGTATTCAGGTATTGAAGTCCCTGCCTCTACTGTATCTACTGTTCACTAAGTGTTCCTCTTAACTAACCCAGCTGTGTTGTGAAGCTGCTACAATTTCTGTGTCTCCTACAAACCCAGTTCTGCTATAACCACTGGACTACAGCACTTTACTTTGCTACATCTCGTCTGAGTGGTGTCTGACCTTCTCAGCTTTGGTACATCTATGAGGCTCCAGTGCTGTGGTGTTGACCTGACTCTGATTCTTAAGACTTCCAACACTGTCTCCAGCCTCTGCAGCCTCTACTACACCACTTGCCATCCCATGTCTGCAATGTCTGTTCTTCCAGCTGCCATCCAGCCTCTACAGCCGCCAATCCTCCAGCTGCCATCCAGCCACTATAGCCGCTCTTCCACCAGCTGCCATCGAGCCTCTATAGTCACCATTCCTCCAGCTGCTATCCAGCCTCTACAGCCGCCATTGCTCTAGCTGCTGTCCAGTCTCTATATCCGCTATTCCTCCACCTGCCCTCCATCCTCTATAGCCACCATTCCTCCAGCTGCCATCCATCCTCTATAGCCACCGTTCCTCCAGGTGCCATCCATCCTCTATAGCCACCGTTCCTCCAGCTAATATCCAGCCTCTATAGCCGACATTCTTGCAGCTGCCATCCAGCCTCTATAGCTGCTGTTCTTCCAGCTTCCCTCCATCCTCTATAGCCTCCATTCCTCCAGCTGTCCTCCATCCTCTTTAGCCTCCATTCCTCCAGCTGCCATCCAGCCTCTATAGCTGCCTTTTCACCATCTGCCCTAAAGCCTCTATAGCCACCGTTACTCCAGCTGCTATCCAGCCTATAGCCAACATTCCTCCAGCTGCCATCCAGCCGCTATAGCCGCCGTTCCTCCAGCTACTATTCAGCCTCTATAGCCACCGTTTCTCCAGCTGCTATCCAGCCTCTATAGCTAGCTAGCCTCTATCGCCGCCGTTCCTCCAGCTGCCATCCAGCCTCTATAGCCACCGTTTCTCCAGCTTCCGTCCAGCCTCTATAGCTTCTGCTTTTCTATCTGCCATTCTACCCCTACATCCTCTGGGTCTTCCAGATACCATTTTGCCGCCACAGACTCCACTGCTCCAACCCGTGTCCCATCTTTTCAGCCTCTGTTCTTCCCGCTGCTGTACCGTCACTACAACCTCCATCCCTGCAGTCCGGCCTCTATTGATTCCCCTCGTTGCATCAATGTCACCAGTTTTTGATACATTTCATCTGCTCATCAGGATCATGGAAGGAGTCCAACAATCCACCGCACCAGGGGAGACGTCAGAATATGTCTCTACTGGAGACTCACCTGATGCAGGGATATCGTACATGAACATGGAGGAGATACGAGAATACAGATGAGTGATGCTTTTTAGCGCAATGAACATCTTCAGCTTCCAGGATCAATCGCTGATTCTGTGTAGAGTCACATGTTGATCTGGTGAAATTCTGGGCTCAGAACGATCCGATATTTACATTCTGCTGATTGTGTATGTTCAGAGGGTGAGGTGCGAAAACCGGCCGCTGCTCAACTGACTTTTCTAGAGCCAATCCCAAATCTGGAGTCAATCAGTAGCGCGGCCTCAAAGCTCGGCTACATCTAGAATAACCAACGTGAGATCCCCACCAAACCCAAACTACAGTCTGCGAGCTCAAAGTGGAATAAACTATTTTAATCCGAAGCAGGTGAAGTTTCCATAAAGAGCGGATTGTGTATTATTAAAGGGCGGCACCAAAACTGTAATGAGATTTAAGAAATAACGGCTCCATCAGATGATCCCTCACTTTACACAATCACAGACACGTCTGCGGGTTTATTTATATTGTAGATGTGATTTAAAAATCGCATTAACCTTCATATAAAGAGTAAAGTAAGAAGACACATGGTAAAGAAAATACTGCCCCTATGTACCAGAATATATCTACTATAATACTGCTCCTATGTACAAGAATATAACTACTATAATACTGCCCCTATGTACAAGAATATAACTACTATAATACTGCCCCTATGTACAAGGATATAACTACTATAATACTGCCTCCTATATACAAGAATATATCTACTAAAATACTGCCCCTATGTACAAGAATATAACTACTATAATACTGCCCCTATGTACCAGAATATAACTACTATAATACTGCCCCTATATACAAGAATATAACTACTATAATACTGCCCCTATGTACCAGAATATAACTACTATAATACTGCCCCTATATACAAGAATATATCTACTAAAATACTGCCCCTATGTACAAGAATATAACTACTATAATACTGCCCCTATGTACAATAATATTACTACTATAATACTGCCCCTATATACAAGAATATAACTACTATAATACTGCCCCAATGTGCAAGAATATAGCTACTATAATACTGCTCCTATGTACCAGAATATATCTACTATAATACTGCCCCCTATGTACAAGAATATAACTACTATAATACTGTTCCTATGTACAAGACTATAACTACTATAATACTGCTCCTATGTATAAGAATATAACTACTATAATACTGCTCCTATGTATAAGAATATAACTACTATAATACTGCTCCTATGTATAAGAATATAACTACTATAATACTGCTCCTATGTATAAGAATATAACTACTATAATACTGCCCCTATGTACAAGAATATAACTACTATAATACTGCCCCTAAGTATAAGAATATAACTACTACGGTATAATACTGCTCCTATGTACAAGAATATAACTACTATAATACTGCCCCCTATGTACCAGAATATAACTACTATAATACTGCTCCCTATGTACAAGAATATAACTACTATAATACTGCTCCCTATGTACAAGAATATAACTACTATAATACTGCCCCTATGTACCAGAATATAACTACTATAATACTGCTCCCTATGTACAAGAATATAACTACTATAATACTGCTGCTATGTACAAGAATATAACTACTATAATACTGCTCCCTATGTACAAGAATATAACTACTATAATACTGCCCCCTATGTATAAGAATATAACTACTATAATACTGCCCCCTATGTACAAGAATATAACTACTATAATACTGCTCCTATGTACAAGAATATAACTACTATAATACTGCCTCCTATGTACAAGAATATAACTACTATAATACTGCCTCCTATGTATAAGAACATAACTACTATAATACTGCTCATATGTACAAAAATATAACTACTATAATACTGCTCTTATCATTAATATAATGGTGCGTCCTCTGGCTTGCATTATTCACTTTAGACATCATGGTGGAGGAGTATATATAGCGTATACTATAAGAACTCTCTTTATGATGAGACAGGGCTTTCGGGGTCATGCAGAACACACGTTTCTCTTTCTTTATAGATGTATTCTGTTGTGGGAGGCTTTTCCAAGCTGGTGGATAGCAGACTGGTGGAGCAGACTTTGTTACCTCTGGCAGCAGTATTATTATAGAGAATGGTTTACAAGCGCTGGGTCAGCAGCGTCGCTCCCCGGGGTTCTGCTGAGCACCCCACTTCTAAAATTATCACCAAAATAAATAAACGAAGAGGTCGGATTTTCTTCTTTGGTAGAAAATAAACATGAAGCAGCTGCAGCTGGAGGAAGAATGGCGCACATCACCGCCAGATGTTCTAGACTGCGCTCCGGAACGCGGACACCGCACAGGAACTGATCTGCAAGTACAATCGCTGTCAGTGTCCTCCGCGTCTGGCAGCTCCTTATCCCTATCCCCTAATTTATGTGGGAAGAAATAAGACTCCTACTTGGAGATACTCTGCAGAATATATTAGGCAATTGCTTACTTAACAATTGCATAGACTTCCATGGAATCCGATGTATAGAACCCGACAGTCATCCTGCCACCTCACCAGCATAATATTATAATAACATTTATTCATTTATATAGCGCTGTTAATTCCACAGCGCTTTACATACAATGGCAACACTGTCCCCATTGGGGCTCACAATCTAGAGTCCCTATCTGTATGTCTTTGGAGTGTGGGAGGAAACCGGAGGAAACCCACGCAAACACGGGGAGAACATACAAACTCCTTGCAGATGGTGTCATTGGTGGGATTTGAACCCAGGACCCCAGCGCTGCAAGACTGCAGTGCTAACCACTGAGCCACCACAAGACTGCAGTGCTAACCACTGAGCCACCACAAGACTGCAGTGCTAGCCACTGAGCCACCACAAGACTGCAGTGCTAACCAGTGAGTCACCGTGTCGCCCTGTACTGGGCTATACCCGGAAGGCGGGGGCGGCTCACACCCCCATTAATTTAACAAGCAGCTAATTAATTCAAATTCATAAATCAATGAATTATCCTATGACTTTTATTTGATGGGATAACAGGTTTATGAATTGTTTTGCAATTCCTAAGACATATCCAGTAAATGACGTATCCAAGGGTCTCGTTTTCATTTTTCTGACGTATTTGTTCCTCTCCTGTTAGATTATATTGGGATTCCCATAAATACATAAACTGCCCATGAACTGCAAGGTATCTAGTAACTTTAGAAGAGCGACAGTGTCACCTAGTGGTGAAAAATCATGGAGGAAATAGACGCAACTCTTCATGAAAAGTGGACAATATTTATGGAGATTTTTTGTTTTTGACCAAAGCCCTGATGGATCATATTAAGTTATAAGGTTGTTATTTAGTGATTATTTTTTGGCTCTTTTCCAGGGGTCTCGCCTTCTGGGGGTTAAAATGATCTTCTCCAAGGGGGCAGTTCTCTGCATAATGAATCTATAAGCCACTCCCCCTTCGTAAAAAAAAACCCCAGCAAAAATAGCCCCAAATTAAAAGGTCCACATTTATGGAATTGTTTGTCGAATTTAAAAGGAATTAAAAACAAGAACAAAAATTGGACATTTTTCACCTGGTGACAGATACAGTTCTATCTGCTATACATGGGACTGCCTCTCCATATTCTACAGACTTGTTTTAGGTCTTGTTCAGTCAATAAGAAGAATGGGAATCCGATGCCAGAAATCCCAAAGGTTAAAAGAGTAAACTATATATAGATTATTCAAGAATTTTGTCCGGCATGGAAAGTTGAAAAACTTTGCAAATCATTATATTGAGGAATTTGTCTTAATTTTCATAAAAAATAAATAAATAAAACTGCATGTAAGTGACTTCCAAACCTGAATTTTCTCCAGTCTAGTTACCTGCTGTCAGAATGTGCTCATGTGGAGTACAGATGATGGCAGTGATGGCTCCGCACATGTCTACTCCTCTAAGTGTTGTATCAGAACAATCTCCTGTGGCAGCTAAACACTGAGTTAGTGCTGAGCCATCACTCCCATCATCTCTATTCCACATGAGTATGAGCCATAACTGCCATCATCTGTACTCCACATTAGTATGAGCCATCACTGCCGTCATATGTACCAGAAATGAGTATGAGCCATCACTGCCATCATCTGTACTCCACATGAGCATGAGCCATCACTGCCATCATCTGTACTCCAAATGAATATGAGCCATCACTGCCATCATCTGTACTCCAAATGAATGTGAGCCATCACTGCCATCATCTGTACTCTACATGCGTATGAGCCATCACTGCCATCATCTGTACTCCAAATGAATATGAGCCATCACTGCCATCATCTGTACTCCAAATGAGTATGAGCCATGACTGTCACCATCTGTACTTCATAAGAGCATGAGCCATTGCTCCCATCATCTGTACTCCACATGAGTATTAGCCATCACTGCCATCATCTGTTCTCCTCATTAGTATGAGCCATCACTGCCATCATCTGTTCTCCACATGAGTATTAGCCATCACTGCCATCATCTGTTCTCCTCATTAGTATGAGCCATCACTGCCATCATCTGTACTCCACATGAGTATAAGCCATCACTACCATCATCTGTATTCCACAGGAGTATGAGCCATCACTACCATCATCTGTACTCCACATGAGTATGAGCCATCACTGCCAACATCTGTACTCCACATGAGTATGAGCCATCACTGCCATCATCTGTATTCCACAGGAGTATGAGCCATCACTGCCATCATCTGTACTCCACATGAGTATGAGCCATCACTGCCAACATCTGTACTCCACATGAGTATAAGCCATCACTACCATCATCTGTATTCCACAGGAGTATGAGCCATCACTGCCATCATCTGTACTCCACATGAGTATGAGCCATCACTGCCAACATCTGTATTCCACAGGAGTATGAGCCATCACTGCCATCTTCTGTACTCCACATCAGTGCAGCCAAAGGCAGGTACATAGACTAGGGGAAAAGCTGGAATTTGGAGGCCTCTTACTTATAACTTTTTTTTTTTCAGAAATGCAGATAAATCATTTAATGAAGCAATTAGCAAAGTTTCAGAACTTTCCATGTTGGACAAAATGTATGAAAAAAAGTTAGATAAAAAAAAAATAAAGAAGGAAAAAGTGCAGAAAGACGGTAGAATAGCGCCATATTCACACCTCCTGACAGTGGTCACGTATCCCCCATAGTCTGGATCCCTGAAGCACACCCCCATGGTGGTGAGATGGGTGGTCACGCTGGTGAGATCCCCTCTTTCCCACCACTCCCTATTGTTCCCAGTTGATATGTGATCATTTATCAGGCTCAGGTTCTGCATTGACCTGAATTGCTCCATAGCTGATGCTGCGCTCCGGACTCCCCTTCTATATGAACATTTACTAATCACACGTGTGCTGGCAGCTGCCCCTATACATTAATGAAGTGTGCGCGGCAATCCGGGGTTTATCAGTGAGCGACCTGTAGAAAAAGAGAGGAGCAGCCAGAGGAAATCCAAAAATGATGAGATAGCAGAAGAATGAAACAATAACACAAAGACTAATAGAATGGAAGAAAGATTGGAGAGAACAAGACTGGATCAGAACCAACAATGCAGAAATGTTCTCCAGATCTAATGTGCTCACAACATATGTTTAGTGCTGCACTGATCCCGAGTTATATCCTGTGTTATACTCCAGAGCTGCACTCACTATTCTGCTGGTGTAGTCACTGTGTACATACATTACATTACTGATCCTGTACTGATACTGAGTTATATCCTGTATTATAATACCCCAGAGCTGCACTCACTATTCTGCTGGTGCAGTCACTCTGTATATACATTACATTACTTATCCTGTAGTGATCCTGAGTTACCTCCTGTATTATACTCCAGAGCTGCACTCACTATTCTGCTGGTGTAGTCACTGTGTACATACATTACATTACTGATCCTGTACTGATACTGAGTTATATCCTGTATTATAATACCCCAGAGCTGCACTCACTATTCTGCTGGTGCATTCACTCTGTATATACATTACATTACTTATCCTGTACTGATCCTGAGTTACCTCCTGTATTATACTCCAGAGCTGCACTCACTATTCTGCTGGTGCAGTCACTGTGTACATATGTCGCTGGCAGAGGGGATGCCGCTGCGCTCGCTAACGCTCGGGTCCAGCGCTGCTGCTGCTCGGTGGCTCGAGCGGTGGGCTGGATCCGGGGACGCGAGCAGCGCTCCTCGCCCGTGAGTGAAAAGGGTGGTTGGTTTTCGGGGATTTAGTCCGTGACGCTACTCACGGGTTGTGGTGAAGATGGACACCACCGCTGCTGGTGACGGGGATCCCGGGAGCGATGGTAGGGAGCAGCTGGGATGTTGTTTTCCCCCTCCATGGGTAGGGGTCGGTGGTTCCGGGGCCCGGTGGTGTGACGAGGAGGCAGAGTCGGTGAGGTGCAGGGTTGCAGGGACAGCGCAGCGTGGTGCCGGATGGCACGGGCGGGTTTACTCACTCAGTAAGAGATGCACAAAGTCCTCAGTAAACTAAACGGCTGGATGGACGGGTCCCGCAGCCGGTTGCAGTGTCTCTCCCCGGACAGGTGATGGCGGCTTTCTTTCCCTGCACCTTTGTGTACTGTTTGACTACGATGGGTCCCCCACGGTAGTCCGCTCCCCGGTGTATGGATGCCGGAGGAGCCCGTTTGCCCGCAGGTGCTGGCCCTTGGGTCTCTAGCCTTAGGCGGTAGCTGTATACCCACACGGTGCGGACGGTTGCCTTCTAACGGGTCTTTGGCTGTTAGGAAACCCCTGGGGTTCCTGTCACACTCGGATTTGACTGTTGACGGCGACTCCAAGCCTGGTCGGGGTCCGTAGGCCCTGCCTGTGTGTGCTGGTTTCACTTCGCTCCCCGGTCGGTACCGGCGGGCCAACGCCCGCCCCCGGTCCTACGGTTCCGCGTTGATTCACCACTCCTGCAGACGGCCACCACTGTCTGCCAACCTTGCTGTCAGTGCCTGGGCCACAAACCCAGACACCCAAGTGCTTGCTCCTCTCACTTCCACCTCCTGGACTAAACTGTCAGCTTTTCCCGCCTCCAGGCCTGTGAACTCCTCGGTGGGCGGGGCCAACCGCTTGGCTCCACCCCACCTGGTGTGGACATCAGACCCTGGAGGGAGGCAACAAGGGTTTTGTGTTTGGCTAATGTTGCTGTCTAGTGGGGGTGGGGTGTGTGTGTTACCTGTGACGACCTGGCTAGTCCAGGGCGCCACACATACATTACATTACTTATTCTGCACTGATCCTGAGTTACATCCTGTATTATACTCCAGAGCTGCACTCACTATTCTGCTGGTGCAGTCACTGTGTACATACATTACATTACTTATCCTGTACTGATCCTGAGTTACCTCCTGTATTATACTCCAGAGCTGCACTCACTATTCTGCTGGAGCAGTCACTGTGTACATGCATTACATATCCTGTACTGATCCTGAGTTACCTCCTGTATTATACTCCAGAGCTGCACTCACTATTCTGCTGGTGCAGTCACTGTGTACATACGTTACATTACTGATCCTGAGTTAGATCCTGTATGATACTCCAGAGCTGCACTCACTATTCTGTTGATGGAGTCACTCAGTTTCTGCTCACCCTCCCATCTTTTATTCCATGGAATGAATCCTTCTCGTTTATCATGGCTGCATATTTATAGGGGAAGCTTTCATTACAGGACCCTTCAGCTGCAGATACAGAGGAGAGGGTGGAAGGAATGGGCCCGCAGCGCTCCACCAGCCGATGACACTGAAGATTCTTGGAAAATTGAGTTTACAGAAAAGTTAATGGTCGCCTGCTGGTGTTTAGAGGAAAATCTGCTGTTGTGATGCAGCTGCCCAAATAGAAATAAATGTTTCCACTGTTGCTCAGCGAGAGGCTGCAAACATGGCGGAGCGCACCTGAGCTATCAATACCAGTGCGGAGGAATGTGCGTCACCCCCGCCCCGGATCTGGAGCTTCCAAACCTCATTATGAGGAATAGACATGAAGATTTCCTAATATTTCAGTCTGTAGGTCTATGGAGAGTGGCGTAACTAGAGCTCGATGGGCCCCGATGCAAAATTTGGACCTGGGCCCCCAGTGTACACCGACACTCAGGATACACGATAATGACACTGACACTCGGCTCTTTCCCTCAGCACCTCGCTTTCCATGCTCTGAAATCCCTCTATCAGCATCCAGTTATCCTATGGTCCGATATCCATCTTTAGCTCAGCACCCAGCTTTCCCATGCTCTGCTATACATCTTTACCTCACACCCAGCTTTCCCATGCTCTGCTATACATCTTTACCTCACACCCAGCTTTCCCATGCTCTGCTATACATCTTTACCTCACACCCAGCTTTCCCATGCTCTGCTATACATCTTTACCTCACACCCAGCTTTCCCATGCTCTGCTATACATCTTTACCTCACACCCAGCTTTCCCATGCTCTGCTATACATCTTTACCTCACACCCAGCTTTCCCATGCTCTGCTATACATCTTTACCTCACACCCAGCTTTCCCTTGATATCAGAGCATTGAAAAGCTGGGTGCTGAGGGTAAAGTTTAGCAGAGTATGGGACAGATGGATGCTGAGGGAAATAGCTTCTTTCACCCAGCCTTCCCATTCCATGCTTGTATCTTTGTCAATCATCATTGTATATATGTCCCCATCCTGGTTTATTGTCCCCTTCCTAGCATATATGTCCTCCTCCTGGTATATATGTCCCCATCATGGGACCCTCCTGGTATATATGTCCACATCCTGGTTTAATTGTCCTCATCCTGGTATATAAGTCCCATCTTGGGCCCCTCCTTGTATGTATATCCCTCTCCTGGGCACATTCTGGTATATATGTCCCCATCCTGGTTTCTGTCCCCTTCCTGGTATATATGTTCTCCTCCTGGTATATATGTTCCAATCCTGGTCTATTTGTCCCTTTCCTTGCATATATGTCCCCTCCCCCCCTTCTGGTGTACATATATCACCCTTCTGGGCACATTATGGTATATATGTCCCCATCCTGGGACCCTCCTGGTATATATGTCCACATCCTGGTTTATTTTTCCCCATTCTGGTATATATGTCCCATCTTGGGCCCCTCCTTGTATGTATATCCCTCTCCTGGGCACATTCTAGTATATATGTCCCCATCCTGGTTTCTGTCCCATTCCTGGTGTATATGTTCTCCTCCTGGTATATATATCCCAATCCTGGTCTATTTGTCCCCTTCCTTGCATATATGTCCCCATCCTGGGCCCCTCCTGGTGTACATACATCACCCTTCTGGGCACATTCTGGTATAAATGCCCCCATCCTGGTTTCTGTTCCCTCCCTGGTATATATGTTCTCCTTCTTGAATATGTGTCCCCATCCTAAGCACCTCCTGGTGTACATATATCCTCCTCCTGGGCACAGTCTAATAAATAAACATCCTGGTTTCTGTCCCCTTCCTGGTATATACAGTATGTCCTCCTGTTTGTATATATGTCCCCTTCCTGGGCCTCTCCTGGTATATTTGTCTGTCGCCAGCTAAAGCAAGGCAGGCACAGGGGTCAGCCGGCCTCCCCACCACCCCTAGCAATCTTCAGCTCGCAGAACGCTTACCTTTCCCTGCGACGTCCTCGCCTCCTCTGCGGCTCTGCATTGCTGGCAGCAGTGTGATGAGGTCACAGAGTGATAAGTTCATCACGTTGCTGAACGCTGGGTCGCAGGATGAACCGCCAGCGCCCTGCTCTGCTCCACTGACTTTGCTTCCACCACATGGTTATTTTGCATGCGATGCCCTAGAAGAGTTTCACACGCAGTTTAGCCGTGTGCAGTGACACTGCTGGGCACCTCTGTAGGGCTCGGGGAAGAGGGGGCCCGATGTGGACTCCTGTGACTGCGATGGTACCGCCCCGTCTATGGGTCTCTAGGAGGCAAAGCTGCAGCATCTCATCTCCTGAAATACTCTGTGCTGCTAGAAACCGTGCTCCTTCCACTAAGTAATTAGCCCATGAGCTTGAACTTCATCTTCTCTTTTTCCCCTTCTCCATCATTCTGCAATGTTCTATCAATAGAATCAAAATCATTAAAAAAAAACATATTCAACTAAATAATGGAAAACTCCTATATCAAATGACCTCAGAAAAACATGGAAGCCCCGAGGAAGCCCCGAGGAAGCCCAACGCGAAACGCGCGACGGGGACGATTATTGTTTACATTTCTGAGGCAGGAGAATATGGGTAAGTTGGATCACTTCATCGGCTAAATTAATAATACTTTTGTTGTACTGGACTGCCCTCCAGTGGCCATGGGTATTTACTACAGGCCTTAAAGCTCTTAATTGTGTTCTATTGGGTTTTGTGCAATATTGATATTGTTTACATTCTTTTTTATATATTTATTCAATTATTGCTGCACATGGAGCCAGTCATAGTACAACATATATTTTCAGCTTGATATATATACACATATACCTTTTTTGATCCATACTTAATACCCCATCCGTACTACGCCCCCAAGGTTATGTATACAATTTCTTTCTGCACTTTATATTCCACCATTTGTTACACATACTGATGTTTTTTTATATGTACATTTTTATCTTTGCTTAATAAAATTATTACTCTTGATTATTATGGATTTTGACTCCATGTTTTTCTGAGGTCAATGTCCTATTAATGTCTGTTTTCACTAATACTCCTCCTGAAATACTCTGTGCTGCTGTGTCCATTACAGTCCATTCATGTTACAAGTTCTTCGCCGTGTTCTGGAGTCTTTCACGTGGGGGTCCGTTCCAACAAGCAGATCTGGTTGTCAGCCTTTGTCCGGGGTCTTGGAGGGATTTCGGAGGGTCCTGCCAAGAGAAGCAGCGGTTGTTTGCCTGCGATCAGGGTGAAATGTTACCAGGTTGTGTTTAGAGAGGAAATTCGTCTTCTCCGCGGGGGGCCCCTGAACTCGAGGCCGACGCATTGTGGACAGATGAAAAGACGCAGTCTAATTAGTCTGAATCATACGGATCCCGCCGAGCGAAGAGCGACGAGCGCTGGAAAGACGAAGCGGAAAAAACTAAAACAACAACAGGTTTATGAAAGCAGCATGTGACACCGGGGCGCGCACAAAGGGGGGCTCGCATTGAAAATTTAGGGCAAGGAGATCGTTTTACCGTTTCCACATTGTGCACTTGGCGGCGACTGCGAAGAATCAGCGTTCTGCTGTCCTGGGCAATAACACAAAGAGAAAAACAAGCGCAATCCTCCTGCCCAACAACCTGGACCTGACAGCAGCCCATTCTAGGAAAATCCTCCAGGGGGCGCCACTGAGGTCATAGCCATTTACTGGCAGCTGAGCTCATTGGATATTGAACAGTTACCTGAGTCTGTCAGTGAATGGAAACATTTGTAACATCACACTCAGACCCTGGTGCCAAAGGGGCCCCTCCGGGAATATAAATGGTAAATTGTGGGTGGGGGGCTTCACTGGGGTCACATCCTGGTAACTCTGCACTTCTCCTAAAACAGATGTGATCACCGCAACTTCTGAAAGAGCTGCAAATCTTCTGAGTGCCACACATATACTGTGCTCTGCTGTCGGGCAGCACCACAATGTCCTGACCGTGAGCAGTGCCAAGGCATCGTCTATGGTGGTGTGGCGCCCCTGAGGCCTCAGTCGCCACAGGGTATTGCACCTAACCAGAGGTGCAATATTCATCTCAGATAGGGAGGAGGTCACTGCCGGTAACCCACCACAATCCACCTCACCACACAGATAGATGCCCTCTCACCAGGACTGGGCTAGGGTAGAGACTTGGGGGGCGGCCATCACTAATGTAGTGGACCCTCTGCTCACTAGTTCAGGAACCCGAGGGGAGGAGCTTGACTCAGGGGAGCGAGGCGTCACACGCACACTCAAAGAGTTAGATGCAGGCACTGGACAGTGTCGGACACGGAACAAGTGAGGCTTTAGGACAACACGGTGGTTGAGAGGAGAGCTGCGCCATAGCTCCCTCAGGACCGAGCGCACACGACAGGGTGCGGAGCCCTAGGCTAGTGGGCCCTTCACGTCCCGCCAGCAGAATCCGCCGGGCAGAGGATTTCAAGTCTTCTGGCCCAAACTAAGCGCCCGGGGCAAAGCAGGATATAGAGCCAGGAGCCGTGACAACAGAGCGTCACCAGTAACGGACTCGAGCTGTCTGCCATATGGGACAGGAACGGGGTCCATTCAAGGACTCGAGTCCCTGCGTGTCTTCAGGCTGCAGGGACTCACACCACACAGCGCAGGGAGGAAGGACTCACAGGAAGAAACACCGATCCTGACGTCCGAACTATCAGGGATCGGCTGGAGCCCATCACAGCGGAGTCCGGCAGTCCAGAGGCGGTGACATCTCAGTGAGTAAAGAACTTAAACTGCAACCGCTGTGTCGGCTAATCCTTCCCGCGCCCCGCGCTCCTTTATTAGGGAGGACTACTACTCCCAGCATTCTCCCTGTGGGAATGAGCTCTGCCTGTTGAGAGCTGTACCAACCTAGCTGCACTACCACCGGCCCTCAGAGGAAACTCCTTGCAGCAGCGTCTCCCGTATCATAGCTGCACACCACAGGTGGCGTCACAAAGAACTACTATCCCCATCATTCCCCTTTTATTGACACTGCCGGGGTCACGGAATCGGGCCTAGCCGCTGTGACATCCCACCCCCCTGCACCGGCCCGGCGACGAGTCATTCCCCAGAACCCAACAACTGACACAGGGCCTCTGAAACTGACACAGGGCCTCTGCAACTGACACAGGGCCTCTGCAACAGACACAGGGCCTCTGCAACTGACACAGGGCCTCTGCAACAGACACAGGGCCTCTGCAACAGACACAGGGCCTCTGCAACAGACACAGGGCCTCTGCAACAGACACAGGGCCTCTGCAACTGACACAGAGCCTCTGCAACAGACACAGGGCCTCTGCAACAGACACAGGGCCTCTGCAACTGACACAGGGCCTCTGCAACAGACACAGGGCCTCTGCAACAGACACAGGGCCTCTGCAACAGACACAGGGCCTCTGCAACAGACACAGGGCCTCTGCAACAGACACAGGGCCTCTGCAACAGACACAGGGCCTCTGCAACAGACACAGGGCCTCTGAAACTGACACAGGGCCTCTGCAACAGACACAGGGCCTCTGCAACAGACACAGGGCCTCTGCAACTGACACAGGGCCTCTGCAACTGACACAGGGCCTCTGCAACAGACACAGGGCCTCTGCAACAGACACAGGGCCTCTGCAACAGACACAGGGCCTCTGCAACAGACACAGGGCCTCTGCAACAGACACAGGGCCTCTGCAACAGACACAGGGCCTCTGCAACTGACACAGGGCCTCTGCAACTGACACAGGGCCTCTGCAACTGACACAGGGCCTCTGCAACTGACACAGGGCCTCTGCAACTGACACAGGGCCTCTGCAACTGACACAGGGCCTCTGCAACAGACACAGGGCCTCTGCAACAGACACAGGGCCTCTGCAACAGACACAGGGCCTCTGCAACGACACAGGGCCTCTGCAACTGACACAGGGCCTCTGCAACTGACACAGGGCCTCTGCAACAGACACAGGGCCTCTGCAACAGACACAGGGCCTCTGCAACAGACACAGGGCCTCTGCAACAGACACAGGGCCTCTGCAACAGACACAGGGCCTCTGCAACAGACACAGGGCCTCTGCAACAGACACAGGGCCTCTGCAACAGACACAGGGCCTCTGCAGCAGACACAGGGCCTCTGCAACAGACACAGGGCCTCTGCAACTGACACAGGGCCTCTGCAACTGACACAGGGCCTCTGCAACAGACACAGGGCCTCTGCAACAGACACAGGGCCTCTGCAACAGACACAGGGCCTCTGCAACTGACACAGGGCCTCTGCAACTGACACAGGGCCTCTGCAACTGACACAGGGCCTCTGCAACTGACACAGGGCCTCTGCAACTGACACAGGGCCTCTGCAACTGACACAGGACCTCTGCAACTGACACAGGACCTCTGCAACTGACACAGGGCCTCTGCAACAGACACAGGGCCTCTGCAACAGACACAGGGCCTCTGCAACTGACACAGGGCCTCTGCAACTGACAAGCCCCCTGCCACTGACACAGGGCCTCTGCAACTGACACAGGGCCTCTGCAACTGACACAGGGCCTCTGCAACTGACACAGACCCTCTGCAACTGACACAGACCCTCTGCAACTGACACAAGCAGTATACAACTGACACAGGGCCTCTGCAACTGACACAGGGCCTCTGCAACTGACACAGGGCCTCTGCAACTGACACAGACCCTCTGCAACTGACAAGCCCCCTGCCACTGACACAGGGCCTCTGCCACTGACACAGGGCCTCTGCAACTGACACAGGGCCTCTGCAACTGACACAGACCCTCTGCAACTGACACAGACCCTCTGCAACTGACAAGCCCCCTGCCACTGACAGAGGCTCTCTGCAACTGACACAAGCAGTATACAACTGACACAGGGCCTCTGCAACTGACACAGGGCCTCTGCAACTGACACAGACCCTCTGCAACTGACACAGACCCTCTGCAACTGACACAGACCCTCTGCAACTGACACAGACCCTCTGCAACTGACACAGACCCTCTACAACTGACACAGGCACTCTGCGTCTCACACAGGCCTTCTGGAAATGACACAGACCCGCTGCAACTGACACAGACCCTCTGCAACTGACACAAACCCTCTGTAACTGACACTAACCTTCTGCAACTGACACAGACCCCCCTGCAACTCACACAAAATGAACGGGAGTCAACCTCTAAATAGCCTTTGTCTGTCACATAGTTTATCCTCAGCCACCTTCGGTCTCCTCAGAAACAGGTATTATTAACTCCTAATCTGCTGTAGCATTATTGTGACTCAGAATGAATTACTGGCACACAACACACAGATTGCATTGCTAGAAAATGAAGAGATAGTGAAGACCTAGACAAATGCAACACAGAGCATATGTGCATGTGAGGGCTGGAAACAAATCTCATAGTTCATCATATTGCTCTGCAGTGAGGTAATAAAATGCAATAACGCAGAAATAATCAGATCCTAGGAAGGATTACAGTGAAGCGGTAAGAGGGCGACAGGGGTCCATCTTCATCCTTTTGCATATGGATTTTTTTCTATATAGGGGCATCTTCCATAGACATTAGCAGGGCATCAGCACAACAATTTGGTCCCACTTTCTGCTGCTGCGGTATTTTTCAGTGCAGTTGTATATGGCCATATATACCATTAACCGCCAGATGCTGCTCGCTGCCAGCACCGTCCGGCATCCGCCACAGTAATGTCCATCTGTCTCCCTTCCTCTGCGCCTTTTCTGGCAGCTCTTCAATCTCTTTGACTTTATCTCCATCTTCCGGCTCCATCTATCTCCAGCAACAAAGTGACAGAAAGCAGAGGACGGCTGCGTCCGGCTGAGAGGTGCAGTCAGGGACAAAAGTTTTGAGACTGACACAAGTTTAATAATCACAAGAAGAAGAAAATTCAGCTCACCGATCAGCTGTTCACCGATTCCTGTTAGGATCCTATGCACGGAAAGGTTGGACTGCCTTGTAGAGCCACAAAGAAAAAGAAGAATCCAGCGCAGTTCCTCAGGATAAATTAAAATCCAATTTATTGTAAACAACCGTTAAAAAATTATCCGGTAAACAGCAGATGTAACGGTAACCACACAGTTACAACATGGGACTACGCGTTTCGACGTTCTGTCTTATTCATGTTCCATGGAAGCCTTTGCTTCACTGTGTATGCAGATGCACTGATCCCTGCCTGTTGTCATTTCTGAGCAAGCTCTACACTGGTGCCTGCTGACATTCCTGAGCAAGCTCTGCACTGGTGGTTGCTGCAATATCTGAGCAAGCTCTGCACTGGTGCCTTCTTACATTCCTGAGCAAGCTCTGCACTGGTGCCTGCTGCCATTCCTGAGAAAGCTCTGCACTGGTGCCTACTGCAATATGTGAGCAAGCTCTGCACTGGTGCCTGGTGCCATTCCTGAGCAAGCTCTGCAATGGTGCCTGCTGCCAATCCTGAGCAAGCTCTGCACTGGTGCTTGCTGAAATTCCTGAGCAAGCTCGGCACTGGTGCTTGCTGACATTTCTGAGCAAGCTCTGCACTCATGCCTGCTGCTATTGCTGGGCAAGCTATGCAATGGTATTGAACCAATAACGTAGCTGATACTGTGATTAAGACTTCATAAGTCGAAAAGTGTTGGCTTTCTAAACAAAACAAATTTCTGTCTCGTGGCATGTATGCCTAAATATTTTTCAATAAATACATTGTTACATGGAACTTGGACACTGGAGGTGTTGTGAATACATTTTCCAGTTTGGGGCTCCCTCTTGTGGTCAGTGCTGGCGGTGCAGTTGACTTGTTGAATGGGAGCCAGGCACCTGTGGAGGACTGGCAATCAGGTCATTCAGATTGGGCCTATATAACTGAGTAGTTTTTTCCATTTCCTTGCCGGTGCTCAATGTATCTCCTGTGTGCTAAGGACATTTTGAAACCAGCCCTTCTCTCTACCAGAACTCCTCTCAGATAAGTTGGTCTTTGTACCTCTGCTTATTGTTTACACTTTATTGTAGTTTTTTCTGTTTTGATACTAATGCTTGATTCCTGATTTTGCCTGTGTGGAGTTCTTGGTGGAGTTGGATCATTCCCTGCTGGAAGTGTCTGTATACCTAGCTCCATGTTTTGCTATGTATTATGTTTTGTCATGCTTGGTATTAAATTGAGTCCCTCATTCACAGTATATTAGTGTTTTTTGGATCCCAGTAACACCAGAGTACTGATTTAGTGGGGAGAGCCTGTGTGGGCTGAGGGCTTTTCCATATCAGGCGTGCTGAGATTTATTAGGGTTTTTACGGCTGCAGACAGCGCTCTTTCCTATCCTTTCCTATACAGATAGTTTGGGCCTCATCTTTGCTGAATCTGTTTTCTAGCTATGTATTGTGTTTTCCTATATCACCGTAGTCTTTACATGTGGGGGGGCTATCTATATCTTTGGGGATTGCTCCGAGGCAGATTAGCGTTTCCTATATTTCTCTCTATAAGAATATTTAGTTCTCCGGCTGTATCGTGGCGACTAGGTCATCGTAGGCTCGTCCCACGGCTACTTTTAGTTGTGTGTCAGGATTAGGTCTGCAGTCCATTAAGATTCCAGCCACTCTGGTTACTTTTTGGGTTTCCGCATTTTTGTCCTTTTTCTGATCCTCCTCGGTCACTGAATCATAACAGTAGGATTTTTCTTTTATCAATATCGTAGCTGGCTCCCCTTTATGTGATGATCTGGGCACTTGCCAGAATTTCTTGGCTGCCTGAAGACTTAAGGGGGCTTTACACGCTGCGACATCGCTAATGCGGAGTCGTTGGGGTCACGGAATTTGTGACGCACATCCGGCCGCATTAGCGATGCCGTTGCGTGTGACACCGATAAGCGATTTTGCATCGTTGCAAAAACGTGCAAAATCGCTAATCGGCGACATGGGGGTCCATTCTTAAAAATCTTTACTGCAGCAGTAACGAAGTTGTTCCTCGTTCCTGCGGCAGCACACATCGCTGCGTGTGACACCGCAGGAACGAGGAACCTCTCCTTACCTGCCTCCCGGCTGCTATGTGGAAGGAAGGAGGTGGGCGGGATGTTACGTCCCGCTCATCTCCGCCCCTCCGCTGCTATTGGGCGGGGGTTCAGTGACGCTTCAGTGACGTCGCTGTGACGCCGCACGGACCGCCCCCTTAGAAAGGAGGCGGTTCGCCGGTCACAGCGACGTTGCCGGACAGATAAGTATGTGTGACGGCTCTGGGCGATGTTGTGCGGCACGGGCAGCGATTTGCCCGTGTCGCGCAACAGATGGGGGCGGGTACCCACACTAGCGATATCGGGACCGATATTGCAGTGTGTAAGGTAGCCTTTATTCACAGTAATTGAACCTCTCTCTTTGAAATTTTTGATGAGCTAATAAATTGTTGATATGGGGGTAATTTTTTGAGCAGCAATGTCCTTTCCTGTGAAGCATTTTGAATGCAAAGCAATGATGAGTGCACGTGTTTCCAAGATTAACCCTTTAGTGACGGAGCTAATTTTCACCTTAATGACCAGACCAAATTTTGCAATTCTGACCAGTGTCACTTCATGAGGTTATAACTCTAGAACGCTTCAACGGATCCCGGTGATTCTGAGATTGTTTTTTCGTCACATATTGGACTTCATGTTAGTACCAAATTTAGGACAATATTTTTTGTGTTTATTTATGAAAAAAATTGAATATTGGCAAAAATTTTGAAAATTTAGCAATTTTCAACTTTTGAATTTTTATACCGTTAAACCAGAGATTTCTGTGACACAAAATAGTTAATAAATAACATTTCTCACATGTCTACTTTACATCAGCACAATTTTGGAAACAGTTTTTTAGGGACCACATCACATTTGAAGTGACTTCAATAGGCCTAGATGACAGAAAATACCCAAAAGTGACACCATTCTAAAAACTGCACCCCCCAAAGTACTCAAAACCACATTCAAGAAGTTTATTAACCCTTCAGGTGCTTCACATGAACAAAAGCAATGTGGAATGAAAAAAAGCAAAAATTAAATTTTACCTAAAAATGTTGCTCTAACCCAAATTTATTCACTTTTAGAAAAAATAACACAACAAAATGGACCTCAAAACTTGTTCCCCACTTTCTTATGAGCGCGCCGATACCCCACATGTGGTCAGAAACCTCTGTTTGGACAAATGGGAGGGCTCGGAACAGAAGGAGCAATATTTGAATTTTGGAAAGCAAATTTGGCTGAAATAGATTGCGAGCACCATGTTGCATTTAAAGGTCCGCTAAGGTACCTAAACAGAAGAAATCCCTCACAAGTGACACCATTTTGGAAACTAGACCCCTCAAGGCTTCTATCTAGGGGTATAGTGAGCATTTTAGATCCACAGGTACTTCACAGATTTTGTTAACGTTACGTTGTCATATTGAAAATTTTAATAATTTTCTCAAAAATGTTGCTTTAGCATCAATTTTCTCACTTTTTCAAGAGGTAATTCCAAAAATTTGACCTCAAGGTTTGTTAACCACTTTTTTATGAGCGCGGTGATACCTCACATGTGGTCTGAAACCTTTGTTTGGACAAATGGGAGGGCTTGGAACGAAAGGAGCAATATTTGAATTTTAGAAAGGAAATTTGGCTGAAAAAGATTGCGGGCACCATGTCGCATTTGGAGGTCCCCTAAGGTACCTAAACAGCAGAAACCCTGCACAAGTGGCCCCATTTTGGAAACTAGGCCCCTCAAGGAATTTATCTAGATGTTTGGTGAGTACCCTGAACCCTCAGGTGCTTCACAGAATTTTATAACGTTGAGCCATGAAAAAAAAAAATAAAATTTTACCACAAAATTGTTATTTCAACCAGGTAGCTTTTTTTTTTACAAGAGTAAAAGGAAAAAATTCAGCATAACATTTATTGTGCAATTTCTCCTGAGTTTGGCGATACCTTATATGTGGTGGAAATCAACTGTTTGGGCGCATGGCAGGGCTCGGAAGGGAAGGAGTGCCATTTGACTGCAAAATTGGCTGGAATCAATAGCGGACGCCAGGTTGCATTTGGAGAGCCCCTGAGGTGCCTAAACAGTGGCGGTCCCCCAAAAGTGACTCCATTCTGGAAACAAGACACCTCAAGGCTTTTATCTAGGTGTATAGTGAGCAGTTTGAATCCATGAGTACTTCACAGAATTTGATAAGCTTAGGTTGCCATATTGAAAATTTTCATTTTTTTCACAAAACTGTTGCTTTAGCATCAAATTTCTCACTTTTTCAAGAGACAACAACAAACCGTGGACCCCACAGGTTGTTATCCAATGTCTTATGAGCACAGGGATACCCCACATGTGGCCAAAAACCTCTGTTTGGATAAATGGGAGGGCTTGGAATGGAGGGAGCACCATTTGAATTCTGGAAAAGTTGAAATAAATTGCGCGCACCATGTCACATTAGCAGGGCCCCTTGGGTACCTATACATCAGAAAACCCCCACAAGTGACCCCATTTTGGAAACTGGATTTTATTCAGGAGTATAGTAAGCATTTTGAATCCACAGGTACTTCACAAAAATGTTGCTGTAGCAACAAATGTCTCACTGTTAGGCTCTGTGGCCATGATCCAGCGACACGGCATCTAGTACACAGTGTCAGCCTCCTGCAGAGATGTGAGTGTTGTCCACGGGAGAACGCAGCTGCCCAAGCCCACGATTTGGGTTCAGGCCGCTGTGGAGCTCTATGCTACCTGCAGAGAACACTCATCTCCGCAGCATAAATTGACATGCTGAGGCTCGGGAAGCTGCGCCACAGGTCGGTTTATGCTGCGGAGAAAAGAAGCACATTGGGCATGGGATTTCTAAAAATCCTTCCACTGTGCTTCTACTGCACAACGCAGCGCTATGGACGCAGGGAAAACACTCTGCGCCCAAAACGCTGCAAACCCTGATCATGGGCGCACAGCCTAAAATGCTACAATGGATGAATGGATAGATGTCAAACAAATATAACGTCCCATTCCCCTGCATATTCTAAGCTGGCGCCCTTTAGTGCCTTTCATGTGGCACTAAAGGGTGCCTAGCCTTGTATTTAGCCCCCCAAAAAAATAATAATTAAAATAAACGACGTGGGGTCCCCCCTATTTTTGATAGCCAGCTAAGGTAAAGCAGACAGCTGTAGCCTGCAAACCACAGCTGACAGCTTCACCTTGGCTGGTGATCAATTTGGAGGGCTCCCCAGGCGTTTTTTTAAAAAAAAACAAAACGTGGGGTCCCCCCCAAATTAGATCACCAGCCAAGGTGAAGCGGACAGCTGGGGTCTGGTATTCTCAGGGTGGGAAGAGCCATGGTTATTGGACTCTTCCCAGCCTAAAAATAGCAGGCCGCAGCCGCCCCAGAAGTGGCGCATCCATTAGATGCGCCAATCCTGGCGCTTCGCCCCAGCTCATCCTGCGCCCTGGTGTGGTGGCAGACGGGGTAATATATGGGGTTGATACCAGCTGTAATGTCACCTGGCATCAAGCCCTGGGGTTAGTGATGTCACGGCATCTGAACAGATACCCGACATCACTAACCCAGTCAGTAATAGAAAAAAAAAAGGCAAAAAAAAAATTTATTTGAAAAAACACTCCCCGAAACATTCCTCTTTTACCAATTTATTGAAAATAAAGAAATTCCGGTCGCTGTAATCCATTTTGGAGGTCCCACGCCGACTCTGGATCTTCTAGAATATGGGGGGCACGTTCAGGGAGCGTATCCCCCATTTTCTGGAAGAGCAAGCTCTCCATGAGCAGTGTGGGTGCAGTAATCTGAGAATACTGCACTCACACTGCCCCGGTCCAACCTAGGGCAGAGTGACCTGCAGTAACCTCATTCCAGAATATGAGGGGCACGCTCACAGAACGTACCCCCCATTTTCTGGAACAGCAGCCTCTCCATGTGAGGAGTGTGGCTGCAGATCACTGCACTCACCCTCCCCCGGTCCACAGTGGAGCCTGTGCATCAGCGACGTCAGCAGGATCCCTGCTTGCAGGGATCCAGCTGACAGCCGCTGTCTGCGCATGCGCCGCCAGCATTGAAGAAGGAGGCGGCGATCGCGGGCCCGGAGCGGCAGACAGGTAACGTATAACCGGGGGCTTGGGGGGGGGGGTGACGGGGGGTGACCTAGTGGGACCTGGGGACACCTTTCTGTCGCATGTGACGTGTCACATGCGGCAGAAAGAGCAGAATGAAGGCGGCCGCGCGCTGTGCGCCGCCATCTTCCACGCTCCGGAGGGGGGAGGGGGGTGGTGGCTCTGGAGAACCGGAGGGGGCTCCGGTGACCAGACGGCTCCGGTGGACCGGAGGAGGGGTCAGGGGGAGGACATTTCCCTCCGATCTGAAATGTTTGATCATTTCAGATCGGAGGGAAATGACTGCAGAGCTGGCGCTGGCGGCAGTTTTCTGTGCGCTTCGGCGCCATTTTGGATGTCCGGTGGGGGTAGGGGTGGGGGTGGGGGGACTCTCCGGTACCGGGGGCTTTGGGGGCACTAGGGGGTTAGATTTCTTTCTCATCTGACATGTTTGATCATGTCAAATGAAAAAGAAATCAGTTTTACCGGCCATTTCTTTTTTTTTCATGTGTTCGTCGGTATACGGTGTATACCGCCGATCACATGATCGGGGTCCAAAAAAAACACCCCGATTCATAATCTGGGGGGTCTCAGCTACCCCCGGTAGCTGAAACCCCCGAGATTTTCGGTCGCTGGGGGGCGCTACAGGGTTTTTTCGGGCCGCCGCTTTAAAGCGGCGGAACAGAATAAGTACCCTGTTTTGCCGCCGCTTTAAGTCGTACGGCCGTCGTTATGAGGTTAAAGGAGTTCTCTAACCTTAGGGTACAAGTCTGCAGTCACTCTATGTGACTACAGACTTTTTGTACTACGCGCTATCAGGATTCTCCGGTGAGAGTGGGCGCGTGACCACAGGTTTGTAATTTGCATACATGCAGTCACATGCCAACTAGACGTGTGCAGCTGTGCTCAATGCAAGTGGATATGTTTAGTCAAAATTTGTCTGAAAGTATGCAAAACACTGTAGAGTTTTCACGTGTTCGTGATGTGAGGATTCACAAGTCTGCAGTCACATAGAGGGACACATAGTGGGACTGCAGATTGTACCCCAAGATCAGACATCCCATTTTACTGAAGAAAACAGTGATTTCAAGAACCAGCCCCCCCGTGTTAACCCAACCAGACTGCTGTTATAATTCAATCAGGACGATGGAGTGATATCCGCTGCCTTGTCCTTGTTAGCACTTCCTCCTGCGCCAACAAGAAGATCACTGACATGATATAAGCAGGACATTTTGTGGCAGGACAGAAAATGAGTGGAAATGTTTGTGATTTAGGTTCATTTTCATGGCAAAGAATGACTGCGATTTTTTTCGCAATTCATCTTATCACACGTCATAACAATCTAGACTTAATGCAAATTTCCACTATAAAAAAAAATAAAAAAAACTGTGTCAGTCTCAAAACTTTTGCTCATGATTATAGTCAGCGACTAGTTATGGTGATGGTGCAATAAAAGGCCTTGTGTGGAGAGAAGCCAAAGACAAGCAAATCTAAACAAAGTTCTAAAATTTATATTGTCACATTTTAACCCTTTGCCTCCACAGCCAATATTTGGCTCTCTTGTCCCCCTCCCTTCTTCCAAGAGCCATAACGTTTTGATTTTTCTATTGACATAGCAGTATGAAAACTTGATATTTGCAAGACGAGTTGTAGTTTTGAATAACATCCTTCATTATACCATATAAAGTACTATACTATTTACTGGAATACAACAATATGCAAGCTTCACATCAGTACCAAGATGGCAGCATTCACTGGTAAGCCAACAATGCAACGCAATCGCATCGGGGGGGGGGGGGGGCTATGGGTGATTGTGTACACGAGGCCAGATAAATTGCACCATTCCTATGAGAGATAGGCGGCAGCATCTAAATGGTTAACAGCTGCAATCGCATTTAAATGCTGCTAATGGAGATAGACAGCAGCATGTAAATGGTTAACAGCAGTGATCGAGTTTAAATGCTGCTAATAGAGATGGGCAGCAGCATCTAAATGGTTAACAGCACCAATCGAATTTAAACACTGCTATTAGAGATAGGCAGCAGCATGCAAATGGTTAATAGTCACAATCAAGTTTAAATACTGCTATTAGAGATAGGCAGCAGAATCTATATGGTTAACTGCCACGATCGATTTTAAATGCTGCTATTAGAGATAGGCAGCAGCATCTATATGGTAAACAGCTGCGATCGAGTTTAAATGCTGCTATTAGAGATAGGAAGCAGCATCTATGTGGTTAACAGCCGCGATCGAGTTTAAATGCTGCTATTAGAGATAGGCAGCAGCATCTAAAAGATCAATAGCAGCGATCGAGTTTAAATGCTGCTAATAGAGATAGGCAGCAGCATCTAAATGGTTAACAGCAGCGATCAAGTTTAAATGCGGCTATTAGAGATAGGCAGCAGCATCTAAATGGTTAATAGCAGCGATCAAGTTTAAATGCTGATAATAGAGATAGGCAGCAGCATCTAAATGGTTAATAGCAGCGATCAAGTTTAAATGCTTTTATTAGAGATAGGCAGCAGCATCTAAATGGTTAACTGCCGCGATCAATTTTAAATGCTGCTAATAGAGATAGGCAGCAGCATCTAAAAGGTTAATAGCAGCGATCGATTTTAAATGCTGCCATTAGAGATAGGCAGCAGCATCTAAATGTTAACAGCAATGATCAAGTTTAAATGCTGATATTAGAGATAGGCAGCAGCATCTAAATGGTTAATAGCAGCAATCAAGTTTAAATGCTGCTAATAGAGATAGGCAGCAGCATCTAAATGGTTAACAGCAGCAATCAAGTTTAAATGCTGCCATTAGAGATAGGCAGCAGCATCTAAATGGTTAATAGCAGCGATCAAGTTTAAATACTTTTATTAGAGATAGGCAGCAGCATCTAAATGGTTAACAGCAGAGATCGATTTTAAATGCTGCTATTAGAGATAAGCAGCAGCATCTAAATGGTTAACAGCAGCGATCGAGTTTAAATGCTATTAGAGATAGGCAGCAGCATCTAAATGGTTAATAACAGCGATCGAGTTTAAATGCTGATAATAGAGATAGGCAGCAGCATCTAAATGGTTAACAGCAGCGATCGTCCCAGGAGCAAATGTATGGTATGTCTGACCTATTTTAGGTTCTTATTGGTGGAGATTGTCTAACTTTTTAGTGTAGGTGGGGCAGACTCTGAACAAATGGGACATATCAGGGGAGATATGGATCAGGCATATTGGAATTCATCATGCCCAATCGTTTGTCCCCATTGAATTCGCCAGTTCTTGAGATGTTTTTGGCCAAGCCAAACGAACATGTATATAGACGGGAGCAATAACTGATGACACATAATGTACTCAGCCACCGATATGGGACTACAACCCCCAGCAAACCTTCCTGCATTGTTCTGCATCCCTCCCCCGGTGCAGTGGGAACGAGAGAACTTCACATTGAGGTGCAGAATGACCCTCAAATGTACAGAAGCCGGGGTCTCATGTACGATCCGTGTGTTAATTTGTGATGGTGTGAGATGGGGTTCCTCGCCAATAATGTATTTTTCCACTTTGATGACACCCCCCCTCCCCCGTCTACATGTGTGAGAGCTTCCCCCCAATATAATAACATATAAAGGGGATATATGTGGAATTAAGGCTCCCGTGCCAGGAATAATGTTTTTGGGTGGTCGGTGCGAGCATCTGGCTGCTCCGGTGGCTGCACGCGGTTAATAATAAGATAAATAATCCTGTATATAAATAAGGCTCGTATATTCGGTAAATCACATGACCCCGGGCGTCATCGTCATAAGAAAGGTTTAAATCATATTAAAAGCACAGTAAATGTTCCCACGCTCTCGGGATCGGCGGCCGATCGAGGATTCACTGAAGCAGAATTATGCAAATATTAATCCGGAAAAGGGAATAAATGTGAAGCAAATGCAAAAAAAGTGGATTAAAGGACGGAAACCGTTATATTAGGGCAATAGCAGGATCCCGCATCACAACTGAGTCTATGGCGCAAGATCCGCGCTGTATTGTTTCATTGTTTTACTCAATGATTCGGTCACTGTATGGCAGCATTATTTGAGTACTGTATGGAGGTATATGATCACTGTTTGGTGGTATTACCTGAGCACTTTATTGCAGTATTATTTAGTTGTTTTCTGAGTGTGACCTCGAGTGACCTCGAGTGACCTCGAGTGTCCTCTGTGTCTCTACTTCTGCATTGACTTATTAGTTTCATTGCAGGGAGGATCCTGAAATCCCGGTGAATCGATCGCTGACCTCACGAGCGCGAACCAGAACGTTCCTCTGAAATCTGCTTCTCAGAAGACGCTTCCTTTCCTGAGATGTCTCCTCGATGAGGAGTTCCTGGAACAAGACTCCCCGCAGCCCTCCTCATCTGCTCCCACTTTCTGGCCTCGTCTAGTCTGTACCTTTAAATACAAAGAATGATGGATATAACAAATGCCCTTCGGGGCTGTTACCGATGCAGCACAAAGTCATTAAAAGGGGTATTTCCATCTTATATAGTACTAGCACTAGGATGTGCCATGCCTTCGGCCGCTTTCACACTGCGTTCCTCTCCCCGTTCCGGGGTCTCTTTGGGGCTTCTGTCCTAACTCCCCCCATAAAACGGGATTCGGACGTATGCGCCAGCATTGTCACCGACTACTCCGTCTGGGTGTCCGAATCCAATGGTGTATGTGACGACATGGACTCTATCAGTGCCTAGCATGGGTTAAATTTCTTAAAATTCAGTCAGATATGATGATAGTTTGTTATAAACGGGGGATAAGACCCTCATTGTTTCTACAAGACTCTTAAGGTGGTGTCACACACAGCGACGGCAACAACAACGTCGCTGCTACGTCACCATTTTCTGTGACGTAGCAGCGACGTCCCGTCGCTGTCGCTGTGTGTGACATCCAGCAATGACCTGGCCCCTGCTGTGAAGTCCCAGGTCGTTGCTGAATGTCCAGCTTCATTTTTTGCTCGTCGCTCTCCCGCTGTGAAGCATACATCGCTGTGTGTGACAGCGAGAGAGCGACGAGCTGAAGCGAGCAGGGATCAGGGAGCCGGCGTCTGGCAGCTGCGGTAAGCTGTAACCAAGGTAAACATCAGGTAACTAAGAAGCCCTTTCCTTGGTTACCCGATATTTACATTAGTTACTAGCACCACGGTCTCACGCTGCCAGTGCCGGCTCCCTGCCCCCTGCTCTTCTATCCAGGGTACACATCGGGTTAATTACCCGATGTGTACTCCAGCTACGTGAGCAGGGAACCGGCACTGGCAGCGTGAGAGCGCAACGTTTAGCGCTGGCTCCCTGCACACGTAGCCGGAGTACACATCGGGTAATTAACCCGATGTGTACCCTGGCTAGAAGAGCAGGGAGCCAGCGCTAAGCGTGTGCACTGGTAACCAAGGTAAATATCGGGTAATGGTTACCCGATATTTACCTTAGTTACCAAGTGCAGCATGGCTTCCACAACGTCGTTATGATCGCTGCTTCTGCTGTGTTTGACAGCTAAGCAGAGATCATAACAGCGACTTACTAGGTCGCTGTTGCGTCACAGAAAATGGTGACGTAACAGCGACGTCGTTGTCGCTGTCGCTATGTGTGAACCCAGCTTTAGGAGTATAGTGTTAAAGTTCTTGTTGACTCATGTAATTGCCTTGGCCAGTGAAGGTCAGATACCCAGACAAATCAATTATGCAAACCTCCCATTGTATTGCTATGTGTATTGCTAGATGTGATGTAACTTAGCTGTCTCTCCCTCGTCTCTGCCAGAGACCATTATAACTAGGGATATTCTGTATGCGGATTGAAATCTAGCCAATAAGAGCCCAGTCTCATCCACCAATCGTGAAGACCCCAATGGTCTGAATGGAGAGCTCAGGGGTATAACAAGGAGGACTGTCCATTGCTCGGGTAGACTCTTGCTACATGATACCAATTTACGATCTCTGGATCTGATTGGCAAGCCATAACCGAACCTGGATTATAACACTACATGGACTTCAGCATCGAATGCAAGGATTCGGCTGAGATATCAAGGACTACCTAAGGAAGGAATCCAGGTTGGGACAATCCAGTCACCTGACTACAGGCTTTGTGGTCCTCAGCCAGCTTCCTCAATCTGGCTTTATTCCATTCTCGGTGGGTGCCCACCGAAAGCGGGGTGCTGCTGGATTGGAGTAAGTGGCCCTGGAAGCTCTGAGGCACGGATATTCTAATCCCTGGTGAGCCAGCGGAAGGGGGAGAAACTGTGGCCGGTTACATTCAGTGGTTTTGCTGGTTATGTGTTATGTGCCGTTAATTGTTTGGGGATCCAATAAAGTCTTAATATTGTGATTCCCTCACCCTGTGTTGTCTGAGTAGTGTTCCACCCACGGTTAAGGAGGTCGGTGTTTAGTTGGGATGAGCCCTGGGCCATGCTGTCTTTATAAAGGACGAGAGCACCCACTGACCCCCCATATCTCCACAGTGCATGCTCCCGAAAATGGTGCACGACAGAGCACACGGTGACTCCATCTGCACCATTATAGTCGGTGGTCATGTCGGCGCATATGTCCGAATCCCATTTTATGGGGGGTTAGGACAGAAGCCCCGACAGGACCCCTGAACAGGGAGAGGAACGCAGTGTGAATGGGCCTTAATAATCAGTGGGGGCTTGAGCTCGGGTATCCCTGTAATCCAGGCAATTAAGGGGGTCGCTGTTATGCTGCAGCATGGCTCTTTTCTCTATATACTGGACCCCCTCAATCTTAATGTGACGTCATATCCTGGCATAATATCATTGGTGAAGGAGTATATTAAAGGTTCTTTCTGCTGTAGATAATCCCTTTTTATAAGTATGCCAAACTCCCCTCCCGAAAAAAATATAAAGTTCCACAGATATGAGCCCCAGTAATCTGCTGTAATCTACAGGAGAACTAAAATATCAAGTGTTGCATATCCCTGCAGCACTCCCAGAGGAGACTCAGAGTACTACATCATGAGCATTGAAATCAGGCTCCAGTCCTCCAAGGAAAGAGATACCTTTCTCTTACGTGGGGTGCTATTATGATGGCACAATCATGGTTTTATCAACCCCCATAAGTTTTTTTTTTATGGATGTATTTGACTACTGGAATTTGTTTGTAAACTTTTTTAATATGAAAGAATAAAAATGGAAATTTTACGCCGCTAAATTCCTTGTGTACCTAACTGGATAAAAGAATTTTTGTCAAAAATTCAGGGAGCTCCAGTATTCAGCATAAGGCTGTGTTCACACGTCCAGTAATCGTCCGTTAGAACGGATCCATTGGAAAAAAAAAGTTCTGCAAACAAAACTTTGAAAAATTTGATTTTTGCAGGATATGTTTTTTTAACATTGCACTCTATGGAGAACGGATCCGCTAACTGATTATTATTAATCTTCAATTTGAAATTGATCCACTAAGAAAAAACTGATCCTGCACAAATGCAAGAAAAACGGACGACTAAATAAGCAGGTTGTTAGCAGATCACAAAACAGGAGTAGGATACTGAAATCAGAGAAGAGATTTGGAAGGATAAAGCATGGTGGACAAAATTCTAGATCCCATATTTTACTATATTTGTTAGTTTAAGACTTTTCCCAGAAGTTATCAAGAGATCATCGAGAGTAAATCACACAAAGCAATAAAGTCCTAATTATTTACCAATATCCTTAATAGCAGCAGCAACAATATAACGAGATGCGTTTAATGGCGGAAGAGAAGCTGACGCTTCAGAAGGTGGCGTTCAGCAATCCGGAGCCTCTTTCATGTCGGATGATTTATCTGGACATATTTTTCCAATTGCCTCAGTGTGTTTAGATAACTGCTATCTGGCTGTGTAAATGACCCGTCAAACAGCTGGAGGAAATGACTGGAGCTTTCATTCATTTATTGATTGCCGGTTGCAAAAGTCTGAAGTTTATTGTGCAGAGGATGAGGGTTTAAAGCCTTATAAAATGTATCCATACTTGTAGCATCGCTGCATCCCGAACATCCTCTTAACAGGTACCAGGGAATTCCAAGGGACGAGGAGGAAGACGACACCAGAAATATACCAGAAAGTCAACAGGTTTTCCTAGAATGGGACCATTTCTGTGAATCCAAAAATGTAAATAACTGTAGACTTAATGTCTAGAAGACCAGTGAGAATGCAGCCTACCCATTCACTAGAGAGCGGTAACATCACTGAGAATGCAGCCTATCCATTCACTAGAGAACGGTGACATCACTGAGAATGCAGCCTATCCATTCACTAGAGAGCAGTGACATCACTGAGAATGCAGCCTATCCATTCACTACAGAGCAGTGACATCACTGAGAATGCAGCCTATCCATTCACCAGAGAGCGGTGACATCACTGAGAATGCAGCCTACCCATTCACTAGAGAGCAGTGACATCACTGAGAATGCAGCCTATCCATTCACTAGAGAGCAGTGACATCACTGAGAATGCAGCCTATCCATTCACTAGAGAGCGGTGACATCACTGAGAATGCAGCCTACCCATTCACTAGAGAGCAGTGACATCACTGAGAATGCAGCCTATCCATTCACCAGAGAGCGGTAACATCACTGAGAATGCAGCCTACCCATTCACTAGAGAGCAGTGACATCACTGAGAATGCAGCCTATCCATTCACCAGAGAGCGGTAACATCACTGAGAATGCAGCCTATCCATTCACCAGAGAGCGGTGACATCACTGAGAATGCAGCCTATCCATTCACCAGAGAGCGGTGACATCACTGAGAATGCAGCCTATCCATTCACTAGAGAGCGGTGACATCAATGAGAATGCAGCCTATACATTCACTAGAGAGCGGTGACATCACTGAGAATGCAACCTATCCATTCACTAGAGAGCGGTGACATCACTGAGAATGCAGCCTATCCATTCACTAGAGAGCGGTGACATCACTGAGAATGCAGCCTATCCAATCACTAGAGAGTGGTGACATCACTGAGAATGCAGCTTATCCATTCACTAGAGAGCGGTAACATCACTGAGAATGCAGCCTATCCATTCACTAGAGAGCGGTGACATCACTGAGGATGCAGCCTATCCATTCACTAGAGAGCGGTGACATCACTGAGAATGCAGCCTATCCATTCACTAGAGAGCGGTGACACTGAGGATGCAGCCTATCCATTCACTAGAGAGCAGTGACATCACTGAGAATGCAGCCTATCCATTCACTAGAGAGCAGTGACATCACTGAGAATGCAGCCTATCCATTCACTAGAGAGCAGTGACATCACTGAGAATGCAGCCTACCCATTTACTAGAGAGCGGTGACACTGAGGATGCAGTCTATCCATTCACTAGAGAGCGGTGACATCACTGAGAATGCAGCCTATCCATTCACTAGAGAGCGGTGACATCACTGAGAATGCAGCCTATCCATTCACTACAGAGCAGTGACATCACTGAGAATGCAGCCTATCCATTCACCAGAGAGCGGTGACATCACTGAGAATGCAGCCTACCCATTCACTAGAGAGCAGTGACATCACTGAGAATGCAGCCTATCCATTCACTAGAGAGCAGTGACATCACTGAGAATGCAGCCTATCCATTCACTAGAGAGCGGTGACATCACTGAGAATGCAGCCTACCCATTCACTAGAGAGCAGTGACATCACTGAGAATGCAGCCTATCCATTCACCAGAGAGCGGTAACATCACTGAGAATGCAGCCTACCCATTCACTAGAGAGCAGTGACATCACTGAGAATGCAGCCTATCCATTCACCAGAGAGCGGTAACATCACTGAGAATGCAGCCTATCCATTCACCAGAGAGCGGTGACATCACTGAGAATGCAGCCTATCCATTCACCAGAGAGCGGTGACATCACTGAGAATGCAGCCTATCCATTCACCAGAGAGCGGTGACATCACTGAGAATGCAGCCTATCCATTCACTAGAGAGCGGTGACATCACTGAGAATGCAGCCTATCCATTCACTAGAGAGCGGTGACATCACTGAGAATGCAGCCTATCCATTCACTAGAGAGCGGTGACATCACTGAGAATGCAACCTATCCATTCACTAGAGAGCGGTGACATCACTGAGAATGCAGCCTATCCATTCACTAGAGAGCGGTGACATCACTGAGAATGCAGCCTATCCATTCACTAGAGAGCGGTGACATCACTGAGAATGCAGCCTATCCATTCATTAGAGAGCGGTGACATCACTGAGAATGCAGCCTATGCAATCACTAGAGAGCAGTGACATCACTGAGAATGCAGCCTATCCATTCACTAGAGAGCGGTGACATCACTGAGAACGCAGCCTATCCATTCACTAGAGAGCAGTGACATCACTGAGAATGCAGCCTATCCATTCACTAGAGAGCAGTGACATCACTGAGAATGCAGCCTATCCAATCACTAGAGAGTGGTGACATCACTGAGAATGCAGCTTATCCATTCACTAGAGAGCGGTAACATCACTGAGAATGCAGCCTATCCATTCACTAGAGAGCGGTGACATCACTGAGGATGCAGCCTATCCATTCACTAGAGAGCGGTGACATCACTGAGAATGCAGCCTATCCATTCACTAGAGAGCGGTGACACTGAGGATGCAGCCTATCCATTCACTAGAGAGCAGTGACATCACTGAGAATGCAGCCTATCCATTCACTAGAGAGCAGTGACATCACTGAGAATGCAGCCTATCCATTCACTAGAGAGCAGTGACATCACTGAGAATGCAGCCTACCCATTTACTAGAGAGCGGTGACACTGAGGATGCAGTCTATCCATTCACTAGAGAGCAGTGACATCACTGAGAATGCAGCCTATCCATTCACTAGAGAGTGGTGACATCACTGAGAATGCAGCCTATCCATTCACTAGAGAGCAATGACATCACTGAGAATGCAGCCTATCCATTCACTAGAGAGTGGTGACATCACTGAGAATGCAGCCTATCCATTCACTAGAGAGTGGTGACATCACTGAGAATGCAGCCTATCCATTCACTAGAGAGCGGTGACATCACTGAGAATGCAGCCTATCCATTCACTAGAGAGCGGTGACATCACTGAGAATGCAGCCTACCCATTCACTAGAGAGCGGTGACATCACTGAGAATGCAGCCTATCCATTCACTAGAGAGCGGTGACATCACTGAGAATGCAGCCTATCCATTGAACTCAAATGTGGGCAATTCTTGCACCCATCCACTATGTGTACGAGCACAAGGAGCTTCATATAAAGCCCGTTACATCTGTACATTGGGGATACGATTTAACCGTTTTTTGTTTGTTTTTTTAAATGTACCTAACCTAAATTTTTTAAATCTCATTAAAACTTCGGAATGATTTTTGTCTGGGAAGATGACGACGGTGTCAGAATCCAATGTACTGAGCCTTCACAATGCAATTAACCAGTAATTGTGTCACAATGCTGCAGACCCCGCTCTACTAACCATAACCACCGACATCTGCGCAGAGGGCCGCTACAAATGTCTTCGGGCAGCCTCATAATTAACATCTACCCAACTACGAAAAGAACATAATCCCCTATAATGCTTTTCCTCTACACAAGAGCTTGCAATCTATGTCCCTGTTCCCAGAACAAGAACATCAGCATTTTACAGACATTGTTCTAATTAAGGAATAACCTAATTACAGCAGGAACAATGCAAGTGGAAACTAAAGAAAACCATCCAAGACTAAACTACGAAAATCTAGATCAGATGTATCTCCTGCATAGTACTATACAAAGTGGGCAGCATTATACCGTAGTGGTTATATTCCTGTGCATAGGAGCAGTATTATATTAGTTATATTCCTGTACATAGGAGCAGTATTATATTAGTTATATTCTTGTACATAGGGGGCGGTATTATAGTAATTATATTCTTGTACATAGAGGCAGTATTATAGTAGCTATATTCTTGTACATATGGGCAGTATTATAGTAGCTATATTCTTGTACATATGGGCAGTATTATAGTAGGTATATTCTTGTACATATGGGCAGTATTATAGTAGCTATATTCTTGTACATAGGGGCAGTATTATAGTAGTTATATTCCTGTACATAAGGGGCAGTATTATAGTAGTTATATTCTTGTACATAGAGGGCAGTATTATATAGTAGTTATATTCCTGTACATAGGAGGCAGTATTATATAGTAGTTATATTCCTGTACATAGAGGGCAGTATTATAGTAGTTATATTCTTATACATAGGGGCAGTATTATAGTAGTTATATTCTTATACATAGGGGCAGTATTATAGTAGTTATATTTCTGTACATAGGGGAAATTTTTATTAGAAAAAACAAACAAATACATGAATAATAAACAAAAACTCCCATTAATACAAATCACTGAGGTTACACAGACACCAGCACTAAATGATCAGATCAAATACAGAAATAAATTAACGAGTCCACACCTGTGCGGGGAATGAAGCGTCAATGAAACTCTGCAATCACCATACAACATAGAGAAGGAGCAGAGTGATAGTCATCATCCCGAGTCAGAGACCTTCTGTCCACCACCGGTGTCCATGTCAGACTCTACCTGAGGGTCTACAGATAGAGGACCATCCCCCGCCAAAGCGGAAGCCCCTATGTCCCTGTCACATTCAAGTTTCCCCAATTCCCTCTCGAAATCATCATCATTGGACAAAGCCCCATACTTGTTGGACACGACCATCGCACCCACAGAGCTCTGGACCTTCTTACTCGCCCTGTCACATGCAGCCTCAGGTCTACGGGAGGACGCGTCCTTCTTCTTACTTTTATTCTGACTAATGTTCCAGTCATCAGATACAAATGCTGAAGAGGGGGCCATCTGAGACTGCTGGACCTAAGGGATGACCTCCATGTTCCCCTCCGCACCCTGCTGTTCTCGTATTACATAAGCGGACTCCCGGGGGACATTTGAGTTGGGCAGTACCTCTCCTGATGGTAAAACCTCCTCCTGAGCCTCTGCCGCCACCTCCTGAGCCCCTGCCACCACCTCCTGAGCCTCCGCCACCACCTCCTGAGCCTCCACCTCCTGGGCCTCTGCCACCACCTCCTGAGCCTCCGCCACCACCTCCTGAGCCCCTGCCACCACCTCCTGAGCCTCCGCCGCCACCTCCTGAGCCATCACCGCCACCTCCTGAGCCTCTGCCCCTGCCATCACATCCTCATCAGGGAACACTCTGCAGAAGTTGTGCCAGGCGTCTGGACAGTCCCTGTGAGGGTGGCCCATCTTACCACAGAGGTTGCACCTGACGTCCCGGCAGTCTGCAGCGACATGACCGATTGCCCCACATAGGCCGCACTTCATCATGGTACAGGCATTGGCCAGATGACCAGTTTTACCACATTTGAAGCACTTTCGGGGCTGCCCGGGGTAGTAACATCTCCCCTTCTCCCTCCCAATGAAGAAGGAGTTGGGCAGGTGGGCAGTGATATTATTATATTGCCTCAGCTTCACCAGGACCTTCCACCCCATAGTCCAGATACCGTCCTCATCTCTGACCTTGGAGAGTCCAGAGACGAGGTCACAATGTCTCCTGAGCCACACCTCGATGTCCTGTGGGGGAACGGCCTCATTCCAGAAGGTGACATTCACTGTGACAGTATCTGGCCTGGAAATAGGGACCAACACAAATTCATTCCAGTCCTCAGTGTCCCGGATCTTGGGGTAATCGCCCCAGAATCTGTCCAGGTCAGACATGAGCTTAAAGCTGACGTCATAGCCCTGCCCGTCCTGCAGATTAGAGACCGCCAGGATCTCACGCGGCACAAACCCCATCTGGTGGCACAGCAGCTCCCTCACCACATACCAGCGCTGCGGCAGAACCTCCTTGGGACCTATGTACTTAAACCGCACAACATTAATACGCTTGAAAGTCTGGCCGGTATACTGGGCGCCGGAGGTGAAGGATGGGGCGCCGCGGCTCCAGGCATTCCTTTGGGGCACCTGCCGGGTCACCCTGGGATGACTAACAGGACGAGGGTCTATAGCAGGGGGGGCTGTCACACCTTGTGGGTTAGATGGCAAAGGGGGAAAGTCACATATCTCATGCACATCAACATGAGCAGCATCATCATCATCACATGGTGCAATGTCCATCACAGACTGTGAATCCCCTCCAGCCCCTGACCCCACAGGTTCAACGACACCATCCCCAGTCCCACCGGCCTCAGCAGCACAAACAGTCTCACATGGAAGGTCCTGCTCCTGTGCGGGGCACTCTGGGACTTGTAGTGCCTCCACTGTCTGAGGTGTAAGCTCCTGTAGCTGCAGTTGTGTCCCATCCTGAAAGCAGAATCTGGCAGCCTGTATCACCGGTCGTGTCTGCTGTTGGGGGGTCTCGTCCCGAGCGGCCTCTGACTGCACATCAGGGGGCCTGGTCTCCACAGCACAGTCCTGCGTATGGGAGGCCAAACACTCCTGGGTCATATAGGTCTCCTTCAGAGGCCCCATAGTCTCCAGCACAGAGTCCATGTCCTGCACCAGGGACCCCATACTCTCCAGCACAGAGTCCATGTCCTGCACCAGGGACCCCATACTCTCCAGCACAGAGTCCATGTCCTGCACCAGGGACCCCATACTCTCCAGCACAGAGTCCATGTCCTGCACCAGGGGCCCCATACTCTCCAGCACAGAGTCCATGTCCTGCACCAGGGGCCCCATACTCTCCAGCACAGAGTCCATGTCCTGCACCAGGGGCCCCATACTCTCCAGCACAGAGTCCATGTCCTGCACCAGGGGCCCCATACTCTCCAGCACAGAGTCCATGTCCTGCACCAGGGGCCCCATACTCTCCAGCACAGAGTCCATGTCCTGCACCAGGGGCCCCATACTCTCCAGCACAGAGTCCATGTCCTGCACCAGAGACCCCATACTCTCCAGCACAGAGTCCATGTCCTGCACCAGAGACCCCATACTCTCCAGCACAGAGTCCATGTCCTGCACCAGGGACCCCATACTCTCCAGCACAGAGTCCATGTCCTGCACCAGGGGCCCCATACTCTCCAGCACAGAGTCCATGTCCTGCACCAGGGACCCCATACTCTCCAGCACAGAGTCCATGTCCTGCACCAGGGACCCCATACTCTCCAGCACAGAGTCCATGTCCTGCACCAGGGACCCCATACTCTCCAGCACAGAGTCCATGTCCTGCACCAGGGGCCCCATACTCTCCAGCACAGAGTCCATGTCCTGCACCAGGGGCCCCATACTTTCCAGCACAGAGTCAATGTCCTGCACCAGGGGCCCCATACTCTCCAGCACAGAGTCCATGTCCTGCACCAGGGGCCCCATACTCTCCAGCACAGAGTCCATGTCCTGCACCAGGGGCCCCATACTCTCCAGCACAGAGTTAATGTCCTGCACCAGGGGCCCCATACTCTCCAGCACAGAGTTAATGTCCTGCACCAGGGGCCCCATACTCTCCAGCACAGAGTTAATGTCCTGCACCACACTCGTCAGTGCCACACCCTTTGAGTTAAGTCAATGGTCACACACAGAGGTCAGGTCAGGTTAAGTGGCCTTTAGAATATAGAGACAGCCTTTCAGCTGCTGCAACTCACCCAGTTTTCTGACTAGTCCAGGCATCTCATCCGCTAGCTGCGGCTCGGGTACACACACTGTATCCACAGCTTCAGGCTTGAGGCTGATGGAGGCCGAGCACCAGGCCGGGGCTGTGTACTGACTGGAGAGCTGAGCTGCACAGCGGAGGCTGATGGAGGCCGAGCACCAGGCCGGGGCTGTGTACTGACTGGAGAGCTGAGCTGCACAGCGGAGGCTGATAGAGGCCGAGCACCAGGCCGGGGCTGTGTACTGACTGGAGAGCTGAGCTGCACAGCGGAGGCTGATGGAGGCCGAGCACCAGGCCGGGGCTGTGTACTGACTGGAGAGCTGAGCTGCACAGCGGAGGCTGATAGAGGCCGAGCACCAGGGCGGGGTGAATTACAACACTTCACATTGTGCTGCATGTCTTTACTCACTTCTGGCTTCTTTACTGCACTCGCAGACGGCGACATCCCACAACTTTACACACCGATTCTTTGCTTTCTTGTTTGGCTACGAACACACATCCGTCTTTTCTGCCGTTTGTCGGATCCGGCGCGCTCCCGTACAGTGTATATAGTACAGTGGCTGCGCTGCAACTTCCTGGTCACATGCTCCGATCACATGACAGCACGTGACCGGAGCTTGTCGCGCAGCCACTGTACTATATACACTGTACGGGAGCGCGCCGGATCCAACAAAACGGCAAAAAAGACGGATGTGTGTTCGTAGCCTTTTTTGGAGCTTTGTGCTGCATTCACAGGTCTGACAATAACTCTGGGCGTATGATTCCCAGTGGAAGAAGCCTGAGAGCCTTGTCCCAGTGTAGGCCGGGAAGCCTGGGCCTTGCCTGGGGAGCTTCCCGCCCAGAGGGGCCCTGCCCTGGGCTTGCTCCAGACATCAGGAGAACCACTGACACACAACCTCTCACATAGGGGGCAGTATTATAGTAGTTATATTCTTGTACATAGGAGCAGTATT
Organism: Anomaloglossus baeobatrachus; assembly: GCF_048569485.1. Taxonomy (NCBI): domain Eukaryota; kingdom Metazoa; phylum Chordata; class Amphibia; order Anura; family Aromobatidae; genus Anomaloglossus; species Anomaloglossus baeobatrachus. The sequence continues at coordinate 239,659,194 of NC_134360.1, forward strand.
ATAGTAGTTATATTCTTGTATATAGGGGCAGTATTATAGTAGTTATATTCTTATACATAGGGGCAGTATTAGAGTAGTTCTTGTACATATGTGGCAGTATTATAGTAGTTATAGTCTTGTACATAGGCGTAGTATTATAGTAGTTATATTGTTGTACATAGGGGCAGTATTATAGTAGTTATATTCTTGTATATAGGGGCAGTATTATAGTAGTTATATTCTTGTACATAGGAGCAGTATTATAGTAGTTATATTCTTGTACATAGAGGGCAGTATTATAGTAGTTATATTCTTGTATATAGGGGCATTATTATAGTAGTTATATTCTTGTACATAGGAGCAGTATTATAGTAGTTATATTCTTGTACATAGGGGCAGTATTATAGTAGTTATATTCTTGTACATAGAGGGCAGTATTATAGTAGTTATATTCTTGTATATAGGGGCAGTATTATAGTAGTTATATTCTTGTACATAGAGGGCAGTATTATAGTAGTTATATTCTTGTACATAGGGGGCAGTATTATAGTAGTTATATTCTTGTATATAGGGGCAGTATTATAGTAGTCATATTCTTGTACATAGGGGCAGTATTATAGTAGTTATATTCTTGTACATAGGCGTAGTATTATAGTAGTTATATTCTTGTACATAGAGGACAGTATTATAATAGTTATATTCTTGTACATAGGGGGCAGCATTATAGTAGTTGTTGAATCTGACTCAGTTATCAATGATGGCGGTGACCTTTCTCGTTCACATCGTGTGATCCCCTATCATGGTGGTGAATATAGGCTCTTGCAGTGAGAGGGGTCTGTTTTCATTCATCATGGTCCCCCCCAGCCTCAGCAGCTCATTTCTTGGATAAGCTGTAGCTTAGATCTATGGGTTCTGCTTGCTGCAGACTGACACCTATCACTTTGTGTTATCGGCCTGCGTTTCTACAGCAGAGATTTATATTCGGAGGGGCCCTGCATGCGGAGGGCCGGGGTGGGGGCTGGTGTGGGGGCTGGGGTGCGGCTGCTCCAGGGTCCAGATGGTTGGAATGAGTGTTGTGTTCTGTAAAAAGAAGCAGAAACATGGAATGACTTATTGATCTATAAGATCAGAGCGGGTGCGGGCAGGGGATGTAATATCACTGGCTGCCCTTCTGGATACCATTAGGGATATCAGCGAGCCCCTCGGGGAGAGCCCCCTCTGAGGCAGAGCCATCACTATGGATTGCACTGAGTAATACATTTATGAGGACCACAATAGGTTTACTGCAATGTAGACTTGTTTCATGCCACATGTTGCCTAATATGTAACAGATTATCTCTCATCGTGACGTTACCCCCTCCCCAACCATCGCTGCCAACTACCTGCACCCCTCACTAACTCTTTTGCATTCAAACCATATTTTGCATTCCCATTCCTCACTGTTTGTAAGAGTGGGCATAAAAAGTGCAATAATCAGAGAGGTTGTTACTGTGTAGTTTGGTGCAGGCACATGCACATATTGATTTAGTTTCCCCCCTGTGAACCCTCTAAAAAAGATAATCACTATTTTTATTGATGCAGGCTCAGCAACAGCTCCCCCTAGTGGAGGCAATTATTGTTATAAGGTGTATTATTCATCAGGTTTCAGCTATTGCTCCCCCTAGTGGAGATGATTATCAGGGATGGGCTTTTAGCTATTTCTCCCTCTGGTGGAGATTGTTATTTTCGGCTTGTGCTCATGTATGGCTCTCCCTAATGTGGGGATAATTATTCTGAATAAGGCCTCACATTTAACAAAAGTCCCCCCCCCCCCCAACCACAGGGGCCAGGCTTACTTTATTTCATATTTCTTGCTTATTTACATTGTATTATTGATTTAACTGTGTACATTAGAAATAATACAACATGGATACATTGTATCAACTTCATGGAGCGCCCCCTAATGGTGACAACCAGAATACCTGCATTATAATAATTAGGAAGTGTCCAGTATAACACATCGATTCCATTATTGATTACTCTGATTGTACCTGTGGTCACCAGTAATTGATTATCCCTTTTCAGCGCTACTTATGGAGAATGGGTGTAATAGCAGCAATGTGTTTAATGTTAATATGGTGATGTCTTTATGTGCTCTGATCTGTCATGGTGTCCCTTTAACGGTTGCTCTTGTGATGTGGTTGGGCTCATAATGTCCCTATCACTTTATGATTTCATCACAATGGCCGGAGGGGTGATTTCTTTTTGGGTTTTCTTTGATGCCCCCGCCTCCTCCACCTTTAATCACTCAACGCTCGATAACTTGAAACAAACTTTCCTCCCAACTCCTAAAAGCATAAAACTGTTTCTCGGAGCTGCACCGTAAAAGGCGGCGTGGGGCCTCGCAGCGCCCGGGAGTAGGGGCTTGTTTTCTGCTTTTAATTATAGCCATATTTCCTAATGAGGTAATGTTCCCCGGCCTATCTGCATGCGGAGAGGCAGCAGGTGAGGCCGGGGAGGGGAGGACATGGCGCTGCAGAGACTGCACTACATTAACCTCCTCATTTATCACTTCAGGGTATTTTTTTGTTTTTTTTTCAATACCTTGACACATGCGGGACCCTATATTGTGCCATGTGGTTTGCAGTAATATTTCCCCAAGATGTAAGACAAACTGTTCCAGGGGAAGCTCATAAAACCCTTCGCAGATCTGTAGGAAACGTTCAATAAAAGGCAGTGTAATATTTTATCATTAAGCAATTTGGGAAACTTAGAAAGTTCTTAAACATTTTTTTTATTATAATTATTATTGAAGCATTTTATAAATGGAGCTGGTGGAAACAGAAGCCGATATGGAGCAAAGTGCGGAAACCCGGGAGTGACGTCAATGGCGTCCAGAAGGGACACATCCACGGATATAGACAGGGGGTTGTAAAGATTATATCATGGGCATCAATGGTGGGGGCCAACGATTAACTCCTAGCTTCTGCAACCAAATGCAAGATCTGTATCGAACCCCGTGCCCCTATATGTTACTTATAATATTGAAATGGAACATTGGCCCCCAGGGCATAGAGGGGCTCAGTTCCGTAGCTGAGCGTGGTATGATATTTTATAAACATTCTGAAAATGATACTTTTTTTTGCTTCCTGCTGCCAACACTAGGGGGAGCTCTCTTATAGTTAGGATGGCCTCAGATCAGTGCAGTGACGCCCTCTGGAGGACATATCTGATATATAAAACTGAGTGTATGTATATATATGTGCATGCATGTGACTCATGGAATGTCATAGACTATGTGTTGAGGGGAAAATTTAACCCCGCGCTTTACAGTTGTTCGCCAAAAAACCTGCTTACATTAAAGTCAATGAAGCTGAGAGTTACAGGTCATTAATAGGAGCTGTGATTGGTGCTATAGGCAACGAAGGACATTCTTAGTATAAGAAGCTAATGTGTCAGTTATAATGATTGCGGTGAAGAAATGGATAGAGAGAGAGACAGGCAGAGACAGAAAAGACAGAGAGAAACAGAGACAAAGCGAGGCAGACAGAGAGAAGAGAGAGAAACAGAGAGAGACAGACAAAGAGAGAGATAGAGGCAGACAGACCGAGAGAGAGACAGAGAGACAAACAAAGAGAGGGACAGACAGAGAGACAGACAAAGAGAGAGACAGAGGCAGACAGATAGAGAAAGACAGAGAGAAAAACAGAGAGAGAGAGAGAGACAGACAGACAGACAGAGAGAAACAGAGACAAAGCGAGGCAGACAGAGAGAAGAGAGAGAAACAGAGAGAGACAGACAAAGAGAGAGATAGAGGCAGACAGACCGAGAGAGAGACAGAGAGACAAACAAAGAGAGGGACAGACAGAGAGACAGACAAAGAGAGAGACAGAGGCAGACAGATAGAGAAAGACAGAGAGAAAAACAGAGAGAGAGAGAGACAGACAGACAGAGAGAAGCAGAGACAGAGAGAGGCAGAGAGACAGACAGAGAGACAGAAAGAGTGACACAGGCAGACAGACAGAGAGAGTCAGAGAAAGACAGAAAGAGAGAAGAGAGAAAGAGAGACACAGGCAGACAAAGAGAGATAGAGAGGGAGTGAGAGACAGACAGAGAGAGATAAAGACAGAAAGAGAGAAGAGAGAGAAACAGAGAAAGACAAAGAGCGAGACAGAGAGAGAAAGCAACGGATAGAGAGATAAACACAGAGCGAGAGAGAGAGAAACAGGGAGACAGAGAGACACAGAGTCAGACAGAGTGGGAGAGAGGCAGTTACTATTTGAATCTTGAATTTTAAATTTGAATTTGAATTTGACAGTTACTATCCGGGCATCGCCGGGCTCTACAGCTTGTATGACATAAAGTTGCATTTTTCGCGTTTTGCGCTAAAGTTAGAAATATCCGCGTACAATCTGGAATGCATCAGGTCAAGGCTTTGTGCACTTTTGCAAATGAAGGACTAAGCCCCTTGGGTTTGGTGGACGCAGATATCTTCTGTCTCAATGCTCAAATCTATAAATACTGAGATAGATACAGATTATCCCAGCGAGAATGGTGAGAATTCTTTGGCATCTTGTTATTTCCAAGAAAAAATCTTTTTGGCGTTACTTGTATCCACATAGACGCAGCGGGAGGATCATGTTCTGGAATCGCGTGTGTCCTAAACACAGGAATCAGGAAAAATAGAGAAAGTACAAGAGGAGCAATCCAGATCTACAAATAGGGAGCGATTGTTCGCCGGCTCGGATCGCTTCGTGATTTCCATCGTTGTGATATAATGAGGAGCGGATGATTCTGCCTCATTTGACATAGTAAGTATTGTCTGAGAAGTGGATTAGGAAAGGTCATCAATATGAGATCGGTGGGTGTCTGACATCTGCCACCCCCAAAAATGAGCTGACATACCACCAATCCGGGAGTAATTAGGACAACAAATAAAGTCCTAGACAGAAAAGCATCATAACTGGATCCGTCAGCAGCACCTGCTTGTTGACAGTCTCAACACAGCAACAGGTTTTTTGGCTTTTTACAAAAATTCCCAAAACATATAGTTACCAAAATAAAAAAAAACGTAGATCTCAGTCAATGGTGGCCAGTACCAAGGGGGGCTTCCCTTTAATTGGAAATCTGATGACCAAGGAGAGATTTTTAAGACCCGAGATATCTTGGAAGAAGGAGACACTAAAAACAGCGATTCTCTGAAAATAAGACGGGGTCTTAGATTGTTTTTTGCTCCGGAAGATGCTCTAGGTTGGGCTTATTTCCAGAGGATGTTTTATGTTATTCCATGAACAACAATCCACATTCATTCGTGAACAAAAAAATTAACATTTATTAAAATATAGTCATATTACATTTCTGGAACATCAACATAACTCTCCAAATATATATATATACAGTTAGGTCCAGAAATCTTTGGACAGTGACACAATTTTCGCGAGTTGGGCTCTGCATGCCACCACATTGGATTTGAAATGAAACCTCTACAACAGAATTCAAGTGCAGATTGTAACGTTTAATTTGAAGGTTTGAACAAAAATATCTGATAGAAATTGTAGGAATTGTCACATTTCTTTACAAACACTCCACATTTTAGGAGGTCAAAAGTAATTGGACAAATAAACCAAACCCAAACAAAATATTTTTATTTTCAATATTTTGTTGCGAATCCTTTGGAGGCAATCACTGCCTTAAGTCTGGAACCCATGGACATCACCAAACGCTGGGTTTCCTCCTTCTTAATGCTTTGCCAGGCCTTTACAGCCGCAGCCTTCAGGTCTTGCTTGTTTGTGGGTCTTTCCGTCTTAAGTCTGGATTTGAGCAAGTGAAATGCATGCTCAGTTGGGTTAAGATCTGGTGATTGCCATTGCAGAATGTTCCACTTTTTTGCACTCATGAACTCCTGGGTAGCTTTGGCTGCATGCTTGGGGTCATTGTCCATCTGTACTATGAAGCGCCGTCCGATCAACTTTGCGGCATTTGGCTGAATCTGGGCTGAAAGTATATCCCGGTACACTTCAGAATTCATCCGGCTACTCTTATCTGCTGTTATGTCATCAATAAACACAAGCGACCCAGTGCCATTGAAAGCCATGCATGCCCATGCCATCACGTTGCCTCCACCATGTTTTACAGAGGATGTGGTGTGCCTTGGATCATGTGCCGTTCCCTTTCTTCTCCAAACTTTTTTCTTCCCATCATTCTGGTACAGGTTGATCTTTGTCTCATCTGTCCATAGAATACTTTTCCAGAACTGAGCTGGCTTCATGAGGTGTTTTTCAGCAAATTTAACTCTGGCCTGTCTATTTTTGGAATTGATGAATGGTTTGCATCTAGATGTGAACCCTTTGTATTTACTTTCATGGAGTCTTCTCTTTACTGTTGACTTAGAGACAGATACACCTACTTCACTGAGAGTGTTCTGGACTTCAGTTGATGTTGTGAACGGGTTCTTCTTCACCAAAGAAAGTATGCGGCGATCATCCACCACTGTTGTCATCCGTGGACGCCCAGGCCTTTTTGAGTTCCCAAGCTCACCAGTCAATTCCTTTTTTCTCAGAATGTACCCGACTGTTGATTTTGCTACTCCAAGCATGTCTGCTATCTCTCTGATGGATTTTTTCTTTTTTTTCAGCCTCAGGATGTTCTGCTTCACCTCAATTGAGAGTTCCTTAGACCGCATGTTGTCTGGTCACAGCAACAGCTTCCAAATGCAAAACCACACACCTGTAATCAACCCCAGACCTTTTAACTACTTCATTGATTACAGGTTAACGAGGGAGACGCCTTCAGAGTTAATTGCAGCCCTTAGAGTCCCTTGTCCAATTACTTTTGGTCCCTTTAAAAAGAGGAGGCTATGCATTACAGAGCTATGATTCCTAAACCCTTTCTCCGATTTGGATGTGAAAACTCTCATATTGCAGCTGGGAGTGTGCACTCTCAGCCCATATTATATATATAATTGTATTTCTGAACATGTTTTTGTAAACAGCTAAAATAACAAAACTTGTGTCACTGTCCAAATATTTCTGGACCTAACTGTATATATATATATATATATATATATATATATATATATATATATATATATATATATATATATATATATATATATTACAGACCAAAAGTTTGGACACACATTCTCATTCAGAGGGTTTTCTCTATCTTCATGACCCTGAAAATTGTAGTTTCACATTGAAGGCGTCAAAACTATGAATTAACACATGTGGAATGAAATACTTAACAACAAAGTGTGAAACAACTGTAAATATGTCTTATATTCTAGGTTCTTCAGAGTAGCCACCTTTTGCTTTGATTACTGCTTTGCACACTCTTGGCATTCTCTTGATGAGCTTCAAGAGGTAGTCACCGGAAATGGTTTTCACGTCACAGGTGTGCCCTGTCAGGTTTAATAAGTGGGATTTCTTGCCTTATAAATGGGGTTGGGATCATCAGTTGTGTTGTGCAGACGTCCGGTGGATACACAGCTGATAGTCCTACTGAATAGACTGTTAGAATTTGTATTATGGCAAGAAAAAAGCAGCTAAGCAAAGAAAAACGAGTGGCCATCATTATTTTAAGAAATGAAGGTCAGTCAGTCCGAAAAATTGGGAAAACTTTGAAAGTGTCCCCAAGTGCAGTGGCAAAAACCATCAAACGCTACAAAGCAACTGGCTCACATGAGGACCGCCCCAGGAAAGGAAGACCAAGAGTCACCTCTGCTGCGGAGGATAAGTTTATCCGAGTCACCAGCCTCAGAAATCGCAGGTTAACAGCAGCTCAGATTAGAGACCAAGTCAATGCCACAGAGAGTTCTAGCAGCAGACACATCTCTAGAACAACTGTTAAGAGGAGACTTTGTGCAGCAGGCAGCAGCTTTAGACTCCTGCAATTAAGAGACTGTGAAGTCACCAAAGGTCCTTAGACAATCTAAACTTTGGTATAGACACGCTAGTGTCAGGAAACCACTAGGTGGCGCTGGGACTCAGGAAATAAACTACTCCTGTGTGCAATAATTCAGAAGCCCACTAGAGGTCGCAAACACAGCGTAGGGATAGTCAAACAGAAAGGGTCGAAGCCAGGATGTCACGACTGCACCAGGGAGAAAACAAGCCAAAGTCAGATACCGGAAGAACAAGTGAAGATTGGGGAGCGGGTGGAGGACACAGAGCAGGACCGGAATCAGAACAGCATGGAGGTACAGAGGGAAGGACAGGCAGGACAGACGGAGGACGGAAACAGGCAGGAGGAACAGAGGTCAGGAAGGACAAGAGGATCGGAGGTCAGGCAGGGCAGGAGGGACGGTGGTCAGGACAGATGGTACCTTGTAGCAGGACACGAAGCAGAGTACTTTCTCACAGGGTGAAGAGCACGTCGTCAAGCCGGAAATATCATTGGCGGCGTCCTGGAGGCAGCAGCACCAAGATATGGCGGCGTGACCCCAGAATGAGGCCAGAGCAAACAGGCCCCTCCCGGAGGCAGGATACATGCACCGGCTCAGAAACGTGAGAGCCGTGCATGAATCATAACAGAGAGTGTAGGGGCCCTGAGAGATTGTGCAGTTTGACTCCCCCTAATGCCGATCCTGACTGTAACTAGGGCTTATTTTTGGAGTAGACCTTATATTTCAAGCATACTCCAAAAATCCTGTAAAATGTTGCTAGGGCTTATTTTTGGAGAAACACGGTAGGTGCGAAAGGGACAATCAGTTTTCGGCTGTGCTCCTGCCTTCACCCCCAGGTTGCCCCTTTCTGATCTGCGCTGCCATCCTGGGATATATTGCGTGCCGCAGTCGTGCTCTCCGATCTCAGGCCCCGGGGATGGTGTCAGAGTTTGCAGAGTGATGATTTCTTGTTTACACATAGGCAGAATATTAAATGTTGCGAGTTCCATCAGATAGTGGTAATTGGAAACAGAGCGGAGAACAATGTATCACCCGAGGAGCCGCACAACATGTGTTACTGGAAAACAAGCTGCGGCCATAAACATCACCTTTCCATGTGGCCCCCGGTGCAGCGCACTAGTGTTACGCAATTCACTCGCTGTCTTGGAGCCCAGTAAATCCGGGTCCCAGGAGACGTCTCCGGCCGCAGGACAATGATATAATGGACATTGTTAGATATAATGGACGTGAATGAAAGTGGGTGACGTCCCTGGCGCCCTCTGGGCTATAATCACTAGAGATAGTGACATCAGAAATGTTATAAAAACTACTCAGCCGTCATCTCCTATACAATTCTGCAATGTTCTCATTTACATTGTGCCTCGATTCCTCACCATTTTCAAGATCTCCGCTTGCTGTCACTGAAAAGGAACCAAAGTGCACAAAGTGTTTCCTGACAACGTTGTACAAAGCCAACACTTTGTTACAATTATATCCAGCCTAAACAATTCTCTGAGCTACCAAGCACCTATCACCTACTCTCATGGTTTGCTACAATGTATCAGTGCAAGAAAAACAGATCAGTCCGGTGTCCAAACTGCTCACAGAAGATTGTGTAGACTGCACACAATTGTAACAAATGCTCAGCTGTGAGAAGTATCAGGTCCGCAGAGATTTTCTGCCTCTGGATGCAATTACGAATGTTCCTAGTTACTGACAGCAAGCAGAGATCTTGAAAATTTGAACTATAAATTTTGTTGGAAAGTTGCAGAACTTTTCCTCGTCTACCTATTCTGGAGATCAAAGGGGAGAACCAAACAAGAGTGTAGTGCAAAATTATTCAAAGTTTAATGCAAAAAGCTGCCACAAAGAAAAGGATCAGCAACACATTCCATGGGCCTGTATGCAACAGTTATTACATATGATCACAAGGCATAAGGGTAAAATACAGCACAATAATGCCAGCAGGTCTGAACGCAGTCAGTGCAAAGGGAACTGCTTCTTCCCCCTGAGGAAATTATCTAAATTTGTGAAACGTACGTCGGGGTCCTTGTCTCCGGGGGAACGCTTTGCTGTTTTCCTTGGGCCGTTTTTTGTGACCATGGGTATGTCACGATGACCATCTAATATTTATGCTACTCATGGTCTCTTCCCCCTTATTTTCTCTGACTTGATTTAGTCGGAGCCCTTTTTTGTAATAGTGTTATGCATGATGGGTTAAAAGTCTGACCAACAAAAAATCTTCCTTTGCTGCTAAGGTCATGTGCAATATCAGGGTTATATAATTGGTATTTACCCAACATGATACATCGGGTATCTTGCAATATTGAGTACTATTTCTGTTGGAGTTAGGATAAATAATAATAATATTTTTTGTTAACTGTTCATATTTTACTCTTTTTTGTGATGTTCCCTTTGCTCTGACTGCGTTCAGACCTGCTGGCATTATTCTGCTGTATTTTACCCTTATGCCTTGTGATCATATGTAATACTGTAACTGTTACATACAGGCCCATGGAATGTGTTGCTGATCCTTTTCTTTGTGCCAGTTTTTTGCATTAAACTTTGAATAATTTTGCACTACGCTCTTGTTTGGTTCTCCCCTTTTTTCTACATGTTTAGAGTGTGCAATGTAGGGTTAAAATGGTTTCTTTTCCCTACCCTTTAATCTTGGATATTTGTATATTACTCTATTCTGGAGATCTCCCTCTCTCCCCTTGCTGCCCCTGCTCATACCTGTCCCCATATTAATACATATTCGGTTTCTACATTTGATTTTCGAGGGGAACGTGACTGAGGCTCCTGGAAACCTGGCTCAGAATCCTAATGATCCGGGAAACATTTGGGCTCTATATATGGACAGCGGAGGAATTTCTCAGATTTGCTGCCATATTAAGAAATAATCTTCGTTTCTCCTCTTGGTTTCCGGTTCTTATACTCCACGATGACCTGATTATAAACTGTCTTCCATATTCTGTTTATTTGCTAAAAGTATAAGAGGTTCTGAGGATTAAAGGGGTCGTGGATCATCAGGACCCTTCAATCACCTAATCTGGCCCCTCGGATCTGATACTATCCTAAAGTGGAGAGGAGGTGTGTGCCTTACATTGGGCACCGTCAGCATGGATGCCCAGGCTTCTGCCCACCATATAGACCCCCTGTGAAAAAACCTATATCACATGGCATAGGAAAACGCAGTTTGTTGCACTACAGACCGTATGCAGAGCTATACCTGCTGGACGGAGGCTGAAGAAACACACTTATGGCCTCCGACTGGTGAATGGGAACCTTCTAGCATAAGTCTGGGGCTATAGCATAGGCTAAGTGCACAGCCTAATACATACAGGGGATGTCCGTCTTGTAAAAGCCACTTACCAGCAAAAGTAAGACCCGACCCTCAGACAACCACATACTGACTGCAGCCTTCGGTGTCAAGGTCATTGGAAAAAAAAAAAATCAAGGTCATAGAAAAGGTTCAGGGACATAGATTGGTTCAGGGTCATAGGAAAGGTTCAGGTTCAGAGGAAAGGGGTCAAGGTCATAGAAAAGGTTCAGGGTCATAGAAAGGGTTGAGAGTCACAGAAAAGGTTCAGGGTCATAGGAAAGGTTCAGGGTCAGAGGAAAAGGGGGAAAAGTCATAGGAAAGGTTCAGGGTCATAGAAAAGGTTTAGAGTCATAGGAAAGGTTCAAGGTCATAGGAAAGGTTCGGGTTCAGAGGAAAGGTTCAGGGTCAGAGGAAAGGTTCAGAGTCATAGAAAAGGTTTAGAGTCATAGAAAAGGTTTAGAGTCATAGGAAAGGTTCAGGTTCAGAGGAAAGGTTCAGAGTCATAGAAAATATTTAGAGTCATAGAAAAGGTTTAGAGTCATAGGAAAGGTTCAAGGTCATAGGAAAGGTATGGGGTCAGAGGAAAGGTTCAGGGTCAGAGGAAAAGGGGTCAAGGTCATAGAAAAAAAATTCAGGGTCAGAGGAAAAGGGGTCAAGGTCATAGAAAAAAAAATTCAGGCTCATAGGAAAGGTTCAAGGTCAAAGGAAAGATTCAAGCTTAGGGTATGGAATGACGACCACAAGGTCACAGTTAAAGGTCATCGTAGATGAACATTAATAAATGCAGCACAAGGGCAATGTGCCTGATGTGTTAGGACGTGTGATAAGGAGAGGTCAGAGCAAGGATAACGAGGTAAACGATCGCTCCGTGACCCTGCAACATGTCCTATAATATGTTCTGCCTAAAAATGATAACATGTAGAAGCCAACAAGGAAAAGTTACCAGAGCCAGAAATAAGTCCAAACCTTTAGGGATTTTTTTTTATTGTTTTTGTTTTTACTTAAAAGCCTGTCCTGGGGGCTGAAAATCTTTTTATGGTTCAGATCCATTAAAAAATGTTGCCCCGTTTGGCTTCTATAGTCGCTGTGTTGGTTCGCACTGCTGAATGAGATAACTGATAATCCATCAGTGAGCGCCTCCTTCTGACAGGAGTTTGCCATTCTTCATCTGTCTTTTTCTGAGCTCCTCTCAGCTGATTTATGACCACAAACCACAACAAACCTAAAACAAAGAACTTGTAAAAGCCAAAAGCTGACAAAAACAATTGAATGTCACAGATATTAATGTTACGAGAGAGATTAGTTCCACTTGAGTTTGCTCTCTGGTATCAGCCACATGCGACTCAGGAAAGACGATGACTATAGGACAAGTGGATGTAATCTATTGCTCCCTGTTGTCAACTGTTTCAAGCTGTGGAGAAGTTGACTATAGCACAGGTACCTATGTGCTGTTGCTCTCTGTTATCAGACATGTCAAGGAAAAGAGACAGATGGTTGTGTTCTACAAAGTAATGAGTGACAGGTAGTGCGGACCCCCCACCGCGCCCCCCACCGCGCCCTGTAATCACTGTATTCATACATTATATTCATCACTTTGTAACATGTCAGGTCTCAGCTCTCCTGATTTTGTTACTTTGTAGCCAGATGTGAGAGAATAGAATACATTTTGTTCTCATTTGTTGTCATAAGGTTCAGCCAACACTGATGGGTGGGGAAGTTCCACATTTCTATACACACCCCTGCGGCTCTTATTGGTGCATAGTTCAGAGGAGTTATTTCTTTGTTTGAGGTACTATATAAATTGGTCATATGATATAATAAATCAAAAACTTTCAGTACTCCACAAAGCTTGTGCGCTGTATTGATTTCCCCGAGCACTCATAAAACAAATCTTATTAATTTGGAGTTCCAGAGGCAAAGAAGGAGTGTATTTTGCTCACACAATTCTCACTATATTAGTTGCTAATATCATGTTTCACCCCTCTACTGTACTGCGCTACAGACTATGTTGGTGCTATATCAATAAAGGATATTAATAGAGATGAGTGAATCTCCTGCAAATCCATATAGATAGATTCGCTCTAATTCAGCGGATACAGACAGAAAAGGGCCAATGTGCAAGAACAATATAGGGGGCCCTCTGCAGCCCAATATATCATCATAATGCACAGCTCTGCCTGTTTTGGAGGGGACAGTGACCCCCCTTTTCTATTGGGCACCAGTGCTGCTGCACAGGCCGCACCAACGATGTGTTAACCCCCCATTACTATGTTCATTTGACCCCCCCATTACTATGTTCATATGACCCCCCCCCATTACTATGTTCATATGACCCCCCACCCCAATCTTTACACCCGGTCCGTATCACATGGCCCAACAGTCCCAAATCTCTGCTAAGTTGCTAAATAATTGCCTTTTCCCCCCTATTTTTGCACTGCGCTCCTCTCACTGCCAGACATTCATGTTGAAAAGTTGGCAGAAGCTGCGAGGAGCAGAAAAGTTTTATAAGGGAAATTTCCTCCATCGCAGACGCGGCGGCCGCGTGCAGATTTTATTCGTTAATTGCCCATTAATAGAAATGAGAGGCCTCTAAGTTAGGACTTTGATTTGGACTCTTATTTCCAGGAAGCCGTCTGGAATGGCGGAGTACAGAGGCCAGAGGAACTAATTTACAGGAGTCTTCATTGGAGGTCCGAGCGGGGGATGGGCGGACGGGGGGGCTCCCTGTAAGCAGCCAGGGGGTTATCAGCTATTTATATATAACTGGATGAGATGGAAATATCATGGAATGAAACCTCATTTAATAGAATAAAATACGGTAGAATATAATATAATATAATTTGCCGCTTCCTGGAAATTAAAGGTCCCTGATGGGTTTTCCAGTTTCATGTACATAAACCTCAATCATTCAATAATAAAACGTTTTTGTAAATTATAATCAGAAGGATGTAGAGAATTTGTTGGGTTCCGCTATAATCTGTGCAAATCCTAACAGCGAGTGTTACCCTACAGTGCCCCCATCAGGGTAAATAAAGTATTACACCACTCCCATAGATAGCAGTGTAATGCATTGACGCGCAGGGCATGAAGGTCCTTTTGGGCGGATTTTTGCTATTGTTCTTCACCTCTCCTGGATCCATCATCTGCTGCTCGTCCTCCCCTGATTTCGGCACCCTGCTTCCCATTTGATATAATTCGGGACTTGGACCTTCCTAAACATTCTGAAGAAGGTTTAGGCTCCAGACTAAAGGAAAAGAATCTGCTGGATCCTTTTATCTGTTTTTCATGTTTTTCATGAAGCAGAGAAAAGAAATTCCTTCCAGACCAAAGAGAAATATTTCATCAGAATATCCAGGCGATGGAACGACGATACCAAGGTAGATGGAGCCTGAAGATGATGGGGGACGATACCAAGGAAGATGGAACGTGAAGATGATGGGGGACGATACCAAGGAAGATGGAACGTGAAGATGATGGGGGACGATACCAAGGAAGATAGAACGTGAACATGATGGGGGACGATACCAAGGAAGATGGAACATGAACATGATGGGGGACGATACCAAAGAAGATGGAACATGAACATGATGGGGGACGATACCAAGGAAGATGGAACGTGAAGATGATGGGGGACGATACCAAAGAAGATGGAACATGAACATGATGGGGGACGATACCAAGGAAGATGGAACGTGAACATGATGGGGAACGATACCAAGGAAGATGGAACGTGATGATGATGGGGGACAATACCAAGGAAGATGGAAGGTGAACATGATGGGGGACGATACCAAGGAAGATGGAACGTGAAGATGATGGGGAACGATACCAAGGAAGATGGAACGTGAACATGATGGGGGACGATACCAAAGAAGATGGAACGTGAACATGATGGGGGACGATATTAAGGAAGATGAAAGGTGAAGATGATGGGGGACGATACTAAGGAAGATGGAAGGTGAACATGATGGGGGACGATACCAAGGAAGATGGAACGGGAACATAATGGGGGATGATACCAAGGAAGATGGAACGTGAACATGATGGGGAACGATACCAAAGAAGATGGAACGTGAACATGATGGGGGACGATATTAAGGAAGATGGAAGGTGAAGATGATGGGGGACGATACTAAGGAAGATGGAAGGTGAAGATGATGGGGGACGATACCAAGGAAGATGGAACGTGAACATGATGAGGGACGATACCAAAGAAGATGGAACGTGAACATGATGGGGGACGATACCAAGGAAGACGGAACGTAAACGTGATGAGGGACGATACTAAGGAAGATGGAACGTGAACATGATGGGGGACAATACCAAGGTAGATGGAACATGAAGAGGATGGGGGACGATACTAAGGAAGATGGAATGTGAACATGATGGGGGACGATACCAAGGTAGATGGAACATGAAGAGGATGGGGGACGATACTAAGGAAGATGGAACGTGAACATGATGGGACACAATACCAAAGAAGAAGGAATGTGAACATGATGGGGGACAATACCAAAGAAGATGGAATGTGAACATGATGGGGGACGATACCAAGGTAGATGGAACATGAAAAGGATGGGGGACGATACTAAGGAAGATGGAACGTGAACATGATGGGACACAATACCAAAGAAGAAGGAATGTGAACATGATGGGGGACGATACCAAAGAAGATGGAACTGAACATGATGGGGGACGATACCAAGGAAGATGGAAGGTGAAGATGATGGGGGACGATACCAAAGAAGATGGAATGTGAACATGATGGGGGACGATACCAAAGAAGATGGAACTGAACATGATGGGGGACGATACCAAGGAAGATGGAAGGAGAACATGATGGGGGACGATACCAAGGAAGATGGAACGTGAACATGATGGGGGACGATACCAAGGAAGATGGAACGTGAACATGATGGGGGACGATACCAAGGAAGATGGAACGTGAACATGATGGGGGACGATACCAAGGTAGATGGAACGTCAACATGATGGGGGACGATACCAAGGAAGATGGAACGTGAACATGATGGGGGACGATACCAAGGTAGATGGAACGTGAAGCTGATGGCGGACAATACCAAGGTAGATGGAAGGAGAACATGATGGGGGACGATACCAAGGAAGATGGAACGTGAAGATGATGGGGGACGATACCAAGGAAGATGGAACGTGAACATGATGGGGGACGATACCAAGGTAGATGGCAGGTGAACATGATGGGGGATGATACCAAGGAAGATGGAACAGGAAGATGATGGGGGACGATACCAAGTTAGATGGAACGTGAAGATGATGGCGGACAATACCAAGGTAGATGGAACGTGAACATGATGGGGGACGATACCAAGGAAGATGGAACGTGAAGATGATGGGGGACGATACCAAGGAAGATGGAACGTGAACATGATGGGGGACGATACCAAGGTAGATGGCAGGTGAACATGATGGGGGATGATACCAAGGAAGATGGAACAGGAAGATGATGGGGGACGATACCAAGTTAGATGGAACGTGAAGATGATGGCGGACAATACCAAGGTAGATGGAACGTGAACATGATGGGGGACGATACCAAGGTAGATGGAACGTGAAGATGATGGCGGACAATACCAAGGAAGATGGAACGTGAACATGATGGGGGACGATACCAAGGTAGATGGAACGTGAAGATGATGGCGGACAATAACAAGGTAGATGGCAGGTGAACATGATGGGGGACGATACTAAGGAAGATGGAACGTGAACATGATGGGGGACGATACCAAGGAAGATGGAACGGGAAGATGATGGGGGACGATACCAAGTTAGATGGAACGTGAAGATGATGGCGGACAATACCAAGGTAGATGGAAGGTGAACATGATGGGGGACGATACCAAGGAAGATGGAACTTGAACATGATGGAGGACGATACCAAGGAAGATGGAACGTGAACATGATGGGGGACGATACCAAGGAAGATGGAACGTGAAGATGATGGGGGACGATACCAAGGAAGATGGAACGTGAACATGATGGGAGACGATACCAAGGTAGATGGAACGTGAACATGATGGGGGACGATACCAAGGAAGATGGAATGTGAACATGATGGGGGACGATACCAAGGAAGATGGAACGTGAACATGATGGGGGACGATACCAAGGAAGATGGAACGTGAACATGATGGGGGACGATACCAAAGAAGATGGAAGGTGAACATGATGGGGGACGATATTAAGGAAGATGGAAGGTGAAGATGATGGAGGACGATACTAAGGAAGATGGAAGGTGAAGATGATGGGGGACGATACTAAGGAGGATGAAGCGTGAACATGATGAGGAACGATACCAAAGAAGATGGAACGTGAACATGATGGGGTACAATACCAAGGAAGATGGAAGGTGAACATGATGCGGGACGATACCAAAGAAGATGGAACGTGAACATGATGGGGGACGATACCAAGGAAGACGGAACGTGAACGTGATGAGGGACGATACTAAGGAAGATGGAACGTGAACATGATGGGGGACAATACCAAGGTAAATGGAATGTGAAAATGATGGGGGACAATACCAAAGAAGATGGAATGTGAACATGATGGGGGACGATACCAAGGTAGATGGAACATGAAGAGGATGGGGGACGATACTAAGGAAGATGGAACGTGAACATGATGGGACACAATACCAAAGAAGATGGAATGTGAACATGATGGGGGATGATACCAAAGAAGATGGAACTGAACATGATGGGGGACGATACCAAAGAAGATGGAAGGTGAAGATGATGGGGGACGATACCAAGGAAGATGGAACGTGAACATGATGGGGGACGATACCAAGGAAGATGGAACGTGAACATGATGGGGGACGATACCAAGGAAGATGGAACGTGAAGATGATGGGGGACGATACCAAGGAAGATGGAACGTGAACATGATGGGGGACGATACCAAGGTAGATGGAACGTCAACATGATGGGGGACGATACCAAGGAAGATGGAACGTGAACATGATGGGGGACGATACCAAGGTAGATGGAACGTGAAGCTGATGGCGGACAATACCAAGGTAGATGGAAGGAGAACATGATGGGGGACGATACCAAGGAAGATGGAACGTGAACATGATGGGGGACGATACCAAGGAAGATGAAACGTGAACATGATGGGGGACGATACCAAGGAAGATGGAACGTGAAGATGATTGGGGACGATACCAAGGAAGATGGAACGTGAACATGATGGGGGACGATACCAAGGTAGATGGCAGGTGAACATGATGGGGGATGATACCAAGGAAGATGGAACGGGAAGATGATGGGGGACGATACCAAGGAAGATAGAACGCGAAGATGATGGGGGACGATACCAAGGAAGATGGAACGTGAACATGATGGGGGACAATACCAAGGAAGATGGAACGTGAAGATGATGGGGAACGATACCAAGGAAGATAGAACGTGAACATGATGGGGGACGATACCAAGGAAGATGGAACGTGAAGATGATAGCGGACAATACCAAGGAAGATGGAACGTGAAGATGATGGGGAACGATACCAAGGAAGATGGAACGTGAACATGATGGGGGACAATACCAAGGAAGATGGAAGGTGAACATGATGGGGGACGATACCAAGGAAGATGGAACGTGAAGATGATGGGGGACAATACCAAGGAAGATGGAAGGTGAACATGATGGGGGACGATACCAAGGAAGATCGAACGTGAACATGATGGGGGACAATACCAAGGAAGATGGAACGTGAAGATGATGGGGAACGATACCAAGGAAGATAGAACGTGAACATGATGGGAGACGATACCAAGGAAGATGGAACGTGAAGATGATAGCGGACAATACCAAGGAAGATGGAACGTGAAGATGATGGGGAACGATACCAAAGAAGATGGAAGGTGAACATGATGGGGGACGATACCAAGGAAGATGGAACGTGAAGATGATGGGGAACGATACCAAGGAAGATGGAACGTGAACATGATGGGGGACAATACCAAGGAAGATGGAAGGTGAACATGATGGGGGACGATACCAAGGAAGATGGAACGTGAAGATGATGGGGGACAATACCAAGGAAGATGGAAGGTGAACATGATGGGGGACGATACCAAGGAAGATGGAACTTGAACATGATGGGGGACGACACCAAAGAAGATGGAACGTGAACATGATGGGGGACGATATTAAGGAAGATGGAAGGTGAAGATGATGGGGGACGATACTAAGGAAGATGGAAGGTGAACATGATGGGGGACGATACCAAGGAAGATGGAACGTGAACATGATGGGGAACGATACCAAAGAAGATGGAACGTGAACATGATGGGGGACGATATTAAGGAAGATGGAAGGTGAAGATGATGGGGGACGATACTAAGGAAGATGGAAGGTGAAGATGATGGGGGACGATACTAAGGAGGATGAAACGTGAACATGATGAGGGACGATACCAAAGAAGATGGAACGTGAACATGATGGGGGACGATACCAAGGAAGACGGAACGTGAACGTGATGAGGGACGATACTAAGGAAGATGGAACGTGAACATGATGGGGGACAATACCAAGGTAAATGGAATGTGAACATGATGGGGGACAATACCAAAGAAGATGGAATGTGAACATGATGGGGGATGATACCAAAGAAGATGGAACTGAACATGATGGGGGACGATACCAAGGAAGATGGAAGGTGAAGATGATGGGGGACGATACCAAGGAAGATGGAACGTGAACATGATGGGGGACGATACCAAGGAAGATGGAACGTGAACATGATGGGGGACGATACCAAGGAAGATGGAACGTGAAGATGATGGGGGACGATACCAAGGAAGATGGAACGTGAACATGATGGGGGACGATACCAAGGTAGATGGAACGTCAACATGATGGGGGACGATACCAAGGAAGATGGAACGTGAACATGATGGGGGACGATACCAAGGTAGATGGAACGTGAAGCTGATGGCGGACAATACCAAGGTAGATGGAAGGAGAACATGATGGGGGACGATACCAAGGAAGATGGAACGTGAACATGATGGGGGACGATACCAAGGAAGATGAAACGTGAACATGATGGGGGACGATACCAAGGAAGATGGAACGTGAAGATGATGGGGGACGATACCAAGGAAGATGGAACGTGAACATGATGGGGGACGATACCAAGGTAGATGGCAGGTGAACATGATGGGGGATGATACCAAGGAAGATGGAACGGGAAGATGATGGGGGACGATACCAAGTTAGATGGAACGTGAAGATGATGGCGGACAATACCAAGGTAGATGGAACGTGAACATGATGGGGGACGATACCAAGGTAGATGGAACGTGAAGATGATGGCGGACAATACCAATGAAGATGGAACGTGAACATGATGGGGGACGATACCAAGGTAGATGGAACGTGAAGATGATGGCGGACAATACCAAGGTAGATGGAAGGTGAACATGATGGGGGACGATACCAAGGAAGATGGAACGTGAACATGATGGGGGACGATACCAAGGAAGATGGAACGTGAAGATGATGGGGGACGATACCAAGGAAGATGGAACGTGAACATGATGGGAGACGATACCAAGGTAGATGGAACGTGAACATGATAGGGATCGATACCAAGGAAGATGGAATGTGAACATGATGGGGGACGATACCAAGGAAGATGGAACGTGAACATGATGGGGGACGATACCAAGGAAGATGGAACGTGAAGATGATGGGGGACGATACCAAGGAAGATGAAACGTGAACATGATGGGGGACGATACCAAGGTAGATAGAACGTCAACATGATGGGGGACGATACCAAGGAAGATGGAACTTGAACATGATGGGGGACGATACCAAGGAAGATGGAACGTGAACATGATGGGGGACGATACCAAGGAAGATGGAACGTGAACATGATGGGAGACGATACCAAGGTAGATGGAACGTGAACATGATGGGGGACGATACCAAGGAAGATGGAACGTGAACATGATGGGGGACGATACCAAGGAAGATGGAACGTGAACATGATGGGGGACGATACCAAGGAAGATGGAACGTGAAGATGATGGGGGACGATACCAAGGAAGATGGAACGTGAACATGATGGGGGACGATACAAAGGTAGATGGAACGTCAACATGATGGGGGACGATACCAAGGAAGATGGAACGTGAAGCTGATGGCGGACAATACCAAGGTAGATGGAAGGTGAACATGATGGGGGACGATACCAAAGAAGATGGAATGTGAACATGATGGGGGACGATACCAAAGAAGATGGAACTGAACATGATGGGGGACGATACCAAGGAAGATGGAAGGTGAAGATGATGGGGGACGATACCAAAGAAGATGGAATGTGAACATGATGGGGGACGATACCAAAGAAGATGGAACTGAACATGATGGGGGACGATACCAAGGAAGATGGAAGGAGAACATGATGGGGGACGATACCAAGGAAGATGGAACGTGAACATGATGGGGGACGATACCAAGGAAGATGGAACGTGAACATGATGGGGGACGATACCAAGGAAGATGGAACGTGAACATGATGGGGGACGATACCAAGGTAGATGGAACGTCAACATGATGGGGGACGATACCAAGGAAGATGGAACGTGAACATGATGGGGGACGATACCAAGGTAGATGGAACGTGAAGCTGATGGCGGACAATACCAAGGTAGATGGAAGGAGAACATGATGGGGGACGATACCAAGGAAGATGGAACGTGAAGATGATGGGGGACGATACCAAGGAAGATGGAACGTGAACATGATGGGGGACGATACCAAGGTAGATGGCAGGTGAACATGATGGGGGATGATACCAAGGAAGATGGAACAGGAAGATGATGGGGGACGATACCAAGTTAGATGGAACGTGAAGATGATGGCGGACAATACCAAGGTAGATGGAACGTGAACATGATGGGGGACGATACCAAGGAAGATGGAACGTGAAGATGATGGGGGACGATACCAAGGAAGATGGAACGTGAACATGATGGGGGACGATACCAAGGTAGATGGCAGGTGAACATGATGGGGGATGATACCAAGGAAGATGGAACAGGAAGATGATGGGGGACGATACCAAGTTAGATGGAACGTGAAGATGATGGCGGACAATACCAAGGTAGATGGAACGTGAACATGATGGGGGACGATACCAAGGTAGATGGAACGTGAAGATGATGGCGGACAATACCAAGGAAGATGGAACGTGAACATGATGGGGGACGATACCAAGGTAGATGGAACGTGAAGATGATGGCGGACAATAACAAGGTAGATGGCAGGTGAACATGATGGGGGACGATACTAAGGAAGATGGAACGTGAACATGATGGGGGACGATACCAAGGAAGATGGAACGGGAAGATGATGGGGGACGATACCAAGTTAGATGGAACGTGAAGATGATGGCGGACAATACCAAGGTAGATGGAAGGTGAACATGATGGGGGACGATACCAAGGAAGATGGAACTTGAACATGATGGAGGACGATACCAAGGAAGATGGAACGTGAACATGATGGGGGACGATACCAAGGAAGATGGAACGTGAAGATGATGGGGGACGATACCAAGGAAGATGGAACGTGAACATGATGGGAGACGATACCAAGGTAGATGGAACGTGAACATGATGGGGGACGATACCAAGGAAGATGGAATGTGAACATGATGGGGGACGATACCAAGGAAGATGGAACGTGAACATGATGGGGGACGATACCAAGGAAGATGGAACGTGAACATGATGGGGGACGATACCAAAGAAGATGGAAGGTGAACATGATGGGGGACGATATTAAGGAAGATGGAAGGTGAAGATGATGGAGGACGATACTAAGGAAGATGGAAGGTGAAGATGATGGGGGACGATACTAAGGAGGATGAAGCGTGAACATGATGAGGAACGATACCAAAGAAGATGGAACGTGAACATGATGGGGTACAATACCAAGGAAGATGGAAGGTGAACATGATGCGGGACGATACCAAAGAAGATGGAACGTGAACATGATGGGGGACGATACCAAGGAAGACGGAACGTGAACGTGATGAGGGACGATACTAAGGAAGATGGAACGTGAACATGATGGGGGACAATACCAAGGTAAATGGAATGTGAAAATGATGGGGGACAATACCAAAGAAGATGGAATGTGAACATGATGGGGGACGATACCAAGGTAGATGGAACATGAAGAGGATGGGGGACGATACTAAGGAAGATGGAACGTGAACATGATGGGACACAATACCAAAGAAGATGGAATGTGAACATGATGGGGGATGATACCAAAGAAGATGGAACTGAACATGATGGGGGACGATACCAAAGAAGATGGAAGGTGAAGATGATGGGGGACGATACCAAGGAAGATGGAACGTGAACATGATGGGGGACGATACCAAGGAAGATGGAACGTGAACATGATGGGGGACGATACCAAGGAAGATGGAACGTGAAGATGATGGGGGACGATACCAAGGAAGATGGAACGTGAACATGATGGGGGACGATACCAAGGTAGATGGAACGTCAACATGATGGGGGACGATACCAAGGAAGATGGAACGTGAACATGATGGGGGACGATACCAAGGTAGATGGAACGTGAAGCTGATGGCGGACAATACCAAGGTAGATGGAAGGAGAACATGATGGGGGACGATACCAAGGAAGATGGAACGTGAACATGATGGGGGACGATACCAAGGAAGATGAAACGTGAACATGATGGGGGACGATACCAAGGAAGATGGAACGTGAAGATGATTGGGGACGATACCAAGGAAGATGGAACGTGAACATGATGGGGGACGATACCAAGGTAGATGGCAGGTGAACATGATGGGGGATGATACCAAGGAAGATGGAACGGGAAGATGATGGGGGACGATACCAAGGAAGATAGAACGCGAAGATGATGGGGGACGATACCAAGGAAGATGGAACGTGAACATGATGGGGGACAATACCAAGGAAGATGGAACGTGAAGATGATGGGGAACGATACCAAGGAAGATAGAACGTGAACATGATGGGGGACGATACCAAGGAAGATGGAACGTGAAGATGATAGCGGACAATACCAAGGAAGATGGAACGTGAAGATGATGGGGAACGATACCAAGGAAGATGGAACGTGAACATGATGGGGGACAATACCAAGGAAGATGGAAGGTGAACATGATGGGGGACGATACCAAGGAAGATGGAACGTGAAGATGATGGGGGACAATACCAAGGAAGATGGAAGGTGAACATGATGGGGGACGATACCAAGGAAGATCGAACGTGAACATGATGGGGGACAATACCAAGGAAGATGGAACGTGAAGATGATGGGGAACGATACCAAGGAAGATAGAACGTGAACATGATGGGAGACGATACCAAGGAAGATGGAACGTGAAGATGATAGCGGACAATACCAAGGAAGATGGAACGTGAAGATGATGGGGAACGATACCAAAGAAGATGGAAGGTGAACATGATGGGGGACGATACCAAGGAAGATGGAACGTGAAGATGATGGGGAACGATACCAAGGAAGATGGAACGTGAACATGATGGGGGACAATACCAAGGAAGATGGAAGGTGAACATGATGGGGGACGATACCAAGGAAGATGGAACGTGAAGATGATGGGGGACAATACCAAGGAAGATGGAAGGTGAACATGATGGGGGACGATACCAAGGAAGATGGAACTTGAACATGATGGGGGACGACACCAAAGAAGATGGAACGTGAACATGATGGGGGACGATATTAAGGAAGATGGAAGGTGAAGATGATGGGGGACGATACTAAGGAAGATGGAAGGTGAACATGATGGGGGACGATACCAAGGAAGATGGAACGTGAACATGATGGGGAACGATACCAAAGAAGATGGAACGTGAACATGATGGGGGACGATATTAAGGAAGATGGAAGGTGAAGATGATGGGGGACGATACTAAGGAAGATGGAAGGTGAAGATGATGGGGGACGATACTAAGGAGGATGAAACGTGAACATGATGAGGGACGATACCAAAGAAGATGGAACGTGAACATGATGGGGGACGATACCAAGGAAGACGGAACGTGAACGTGATGAGGGACGATACTAAGGAAGATGGAACGTGAACATGATGGGGGACAATACCAAGGTAAATGGAATGTGAACATGATGGGGGACAATACCAAAGAAGATGGAATGTGAACATGATGGGGGATGATACCAAAGAAGATGGAACTGAACATGATGGGGGACGATACCAAGGAAGATGGAAGGTGAAGATGATGGGGGACGATACCAAGGAAGATGGAACGTGAACATGATGGGGGACGATACCAAGGAAGATGGAACGTGAACATGATGGGGGACGATACCAAGGAAGATGGAACGTGAAGATGATGGGGGACGATACCAAGGAAGATGGAACGTGAACATGATGGGGGACGATACCAAGGTAGATGGAACGTCAACATGATGGGGGACGATACCAAGGAAGATGGAACGTGAACATGATGGGGGACGATACCAAGGTAGATGGAACGTGAAGCTGATGGCGGACAATACCAAGGTAGATGGAAGGAGAACATGATGGGGGACGATACCAAGGAAGATGGAACGTGAACATGATGGGGGACGATACCAAGGAAGATGAAACGTGAACATGATGGGGGACGATACCAAGGAAGATGGAACGTGAAGATGATGGGGGACGATACCAAGGAAGATGGAACGTGAACATGATGGGGGACGATACCAAGGTAGATGGCAGGTGAACATGATGGGGGATGATACCAAGGAAGATGGAACGGGAAGATGATGGGGGACGATACCAAGTTAGATGGAACGTGAAGATGATGGCGGACAATACCAAGGTAGATGGAACGTGAACATGATGGGGGACGATACCAAGGTAGATGGAACGTGAAGATGATGGCAGACAATACCAATGAAGATGGAACGTGAACATGATGGGGGACGATACCAAGGTAGATGGAACGTGAAGATGATGGCGGACAATACCAAGGTAGATGGAAGGTGAACATGATGGGGGACGATACCAAGGAAGATGGAACGTGAACATGATGGGGGACGATACCAAGGAAGATGGAACGTGAAGATGATGGGGGACGATACCAAGGAAGATGGAACGTGAACATGATGGGAGACGATACCAAGGTAGATGGAACGTGAACATGATAGGGATCGATACCAAGGAAGATGGAATGTGAACATGATGGGGGACGATACCAAGGAAGATGGAACGTGAACATGATGGGGGACGATACCAAGGAAGATGGAACGTGAAGATGATGGGGGACGATACCAAGGAAGATGAAACGTGAACATGATGGGGGACGATACCAAGGTAGATAGAACGTCAACATGATGGGGGACGATACCAAGGAAGATGGAACTTGAACATGATGGGGGACGATACCAAGGAAGATGGAACGTGAACATGATGGGGGACGATACCAAGGAAGATGGAACGTGAACATGATGGGAGACGATACCAAGGTAGATGGAACGTGAACATGATGGGGGACGATACCAAGGAAGATGGAACGTGAACATGATGGGGGACGATACCAAGGAAGATGGAACGTGAACATGATGGGGGACGATACCAAGGAAGATGGAACGTGAAGATGATGGGGGACGATACCAAGGAAGATGGAACGTGAACATGATGGGGGACGATACAAAGGTAGATGGAACGTCAACATGATGGGGGACGATACCAAGGAAGATGGAACGTGAAGCTGATGGCGGACAATACCAAGGTAGATGGAAGGTGAACATGATGGGGGACGATACCAAGGAAGATGGAACGTGAACATGATGGGGGACGATACCAAGGAAGATGGAACGTGAACATGATGGGGGACGATACCAAGGAAGATGGAACGTGAAGATGATGGGGGACGATACCAAGGAAGATGGAACGTGAACATGATGGGGGACGATACCAAGGTAGATGGCAGGTGAACATGATGGGGGATGATACCAAGGAAGATGGAACGTGAAGATGATGGCGGACAATACCAAGGTAGATGGCAGGTGAACATGATGGGGGATGATACTAAAGAAGATGGAACGTGAACATGATGGGGGACGATACCAAGTTAGATGGAACGGGAAGATGATGGGGGACGATACCAAGTTAGATGGAACGTGAAGATGATGGCGGACAATACCAAGGTAGATGGAAGGTGAACATGATGTGGGACGATACCAAGGAAGATGGAACTTGAACATGATGGGGGACGATACCAAGGAATATGGAACGTGAACATGATGGGGGACGATACCAAGGAAGATGGAACGTGAAGATGATGGGGGACGATACCAAGGAAGATGGAACGTGAACATGATGGGAGACGATACCAAGGTAGATGGAACGTGAACATGATGGGGGACGATACCAAGGTAGATGGAACGTGAAGCTGATGGCGGACAATACCAAGGTAGATGGAAGGTGAACATGATGGGGGACGATACCAAGGAAGATGGAACGTGAACATGATGGGGGACGATACCAAGGAAGATGGAACGTGAACATGATGGGGGACGATACCAAGGAAGATGGAACGTGAAGATAATGGGGGACGATACCAAGGAAGATGGAACGTGAACATGATGGGGGACGATAACAAGGTAGATGGCAGGTGAACATGATGGGGGATGATACCAAGGAAGATGGAACGGGAAGATGATGGGGGACGATACCAAGTTAGATGGAACGTGAAGATGATGGCGGACAATACCAAGGTAGATGGAACGTGAACATGATGGGGGACGATACCAAGGTAGATGGAACGTGAAGATGATGGCGGACAATACCAAGGAAGATGGAACGTGAACATGATGGGGGACGATACCAAGGTAGATGGAACGTGAAGATGATGGCGGACAATACCAAGGTAGATGGCAGGTGAACATGATGGGGGATTATACCAAGGAAGATGGAACGTGAACATGATGGGGGACGATACCAAGGAAGATGGAACGGGAAGATGATGGGGGACGATACCAAGTTAGATGGAACGTGAAGATGATGGCGGACAATATCAAGGTAGATGGAACGTGAACATGATGGGGGACGATACCAAGGTAGATGGAACGTGAAGATGATAGCGGACAATACCAAGGAAGATGGAACGTGAACATGATGGGGGACGATACCAAGGAAGATGGAATGTGGACATGATGGGGGATGATACCAAGTTAGATGGAACGTGAACATGATGGGGACGATACCAAGGAAGATGGAATGTGAACATGATGGGGGACGATACCAAGGAAGATGGAACGTGAAGCTGATGGGGGACGATACCAAGGAAGATGGAACGTGAACTTGATGGGGGACGATACCAAGGAAGATGGAACGTGAACATGATGGGGGACGATACCAAGGAAGATGGAACGTGAACATGATGGGGGACGATATCAAGGAAGATGGAACGTGAAGCTGATGGGGGACGATACCAAGGAAGATGGAACATGAACATGATGGGGGACGATACCAAGGAAGATGGAACGTGAATCTGATGGGGGACGATACCAAGGAAGATGGAACCTGAACCTGATGGGGGACGATACCAAGGAAGATGGAACGTGAAGCTGATGGGGGACGATACCAAGGAAGATGGAACATGAACATGATGGGGGACGATACCAAGGAAGATGGAACGTGAACATGATGGGGGACGACTGCTGGAGGCTTCACAGAGAAGATTCGCAGCTTCTATAAGAGGAAAGGGATCAAGAGAAAATGAAAGACGCAGGAATTAACTTCCAATAAAGTTGCAGAATGAATGTTCAGTAAATTTATATATAATATTGTGCACATTTTTATCTACAAGATTATTCTTGTTCATCTCGCTTGTATATAATGTCACGTGTTTTGTGCAAAATCCTTACGTGGTGGTTAAAAATAGAAGGTTTTTTTGTTTTGTTATTTTTAAATCAGAGCGTAGGAAAATATAAGAATCAGTAATTGGATTGGAAACAATTTTCATAAGACCAAATTATCCATGTGTGTAATTTTTAGGTACGACATCTCTAGGGGTCCTGAGAGCTGCACAAAAAACATGGCTACGGTGATTTTTTGGAGGGATGAAGGGAATATCCAGACTCTCCAGTTATGGTATTCAATGTTGCTCTGCAGGAATGGCCGAGCTCTGTCCAAAGCTGAGTGTGCCTCTGAGCTGGAGGAGAATTAATGGACGGTTTGGCAGATTACTGCCAGGGTTATAAGACTTCCATCACCTCCTCCTGCCGGTCCAGGGGGTCATATCAGAGCATTTTTTTATGAATGGGTTGTTTGGAGGGTGTCATTTGGGATGAGTCCCTTAGGTCAGAGTCACATGAGCGATGATTCTATCTTTTTAGAGGATTGATTCAATTATAGTAATGATACTCTGATCAGAATTTGAGCCAAGAGTCATTTATTGTGATTCAATTCTCTCACGTGAGAGCAGTATTATATTAGTTATATTCTTGTACATAGGGGCAGTATTATAGTAGTTATATTCTTGTACATAGGAGTAGTATTATAGTAGTTATATTCTTGTACATAGGTGCAGTATTATATTAGTTATATTCTTGTACATAGGGGCAGTATTATAGTAGTTATATTCTTGTACATTGGAGCAGTATTATAGTAGTTATATCCTTGTACATAGGAGCAGTATTATAGTAGTTATATTCTTGTACATAGGGGCAGTATTATAGTAGTTATATTCTTGTACATTGGAGCAGTAATATAGTAGTTATATTCTTGTACATAGGGGCAGTATTATAGTAGTTATATTCTTGTACATAGGGGCAGTATTATAGTAGTTATATTCTTGTACATAGGGGCAGTATTATAG
The DNA here is from genome assembly GCF_048569485.1 of Anomaloglossus baeobatrachus. Lineage (NCBI taxonomy): Eukaryota > Metazoa > Chordata > Amphibia > Anura > Aromobatidae > Anomaloglossus > Anomaloglossus baeobatrachus. The sequence continues at coordinate 239,689,285 of NC_134360.1, forward strand.
TAGTTATATTCTTGTATATAGGGAGCAGTATTATAGTAGTTATATCTTTGTACATAGGGGCAGTATTATAGTAGTTATATTTTTGTACATAGGAGCAGTATTATAGTAGTTATATTCTTGTACATAGGGGCAGTATTATAGTAGTTATATTCTTGTATATAGGGAGCAGTATTATAGTAGTTATATTCTTGTTTATAGGGAGCAGTATTATAGTAGTTATATTCTTGTATATATGGAGCAGTATTGTAGTAGTTATATTCTTATACAGAGGCAGCAGTATTATAGCAGTTATATTCTTGTATATAGGGAGCAGTATTATAGTAGTTATATTCTTGTATATAGGGAGCAGTATTATAGTAGTTATATTCTTGTATATAGTGAGCAGTATTATAGTAGTTATATTCTTGTACATAGAGGCAGTATTATAGTAGTTATAGTCCTGTACATAGGGGCAGTATTATAGTAGCTATATTCTTGTACATAGGGGGCAGTATTATAGTAGCTATATTCTTGTACATAGGGGCAGTATTACAGTAGTTATATTCTTGTATATAGAGAGCAGTATTATAGTAGTTATATTCTTGTACAGAGGGGCAGTATTATAGTAGTTATATTCTTGTACTTAGGGGCAGTATTATAGTAGTAATATTCTTGTACATAGGAGCAGTATTATAGTAGATATATTCTTGTACATAGGGGGCAGTATTATAGGTGGTATATTCTTGTAAATAGGAGGCAGTATTATAGTAGTTATATTCTTGTACATAGGGGCAGTATTATAGTAGGTATATTCTTGTAAATAGGGGGCAGTATTATAGTAGTTATATTCTTGTACATAGGGGCAATATTATAGTAGCTATATTCTTGTACATAGGAGCAGTATTATAGTAGTAATATTCTTGTATATAGGAACAATATTATAGTAGTTATATTCTTGTACATAGGGGGCAGTATTATAGTATTAATATTCTTGTACATAGCAGCAGTATTATAGTAGATATATTCTTGTACCTAGGGGCAGTGTTATAGTAGTTATATTCTTGTATATAGGGGGCAGTATTATAGTAGTTATATTCTTGTACATAGGGGGCAGTATTATAGTAGTTATATTCTTGTACATAGGAGCAGTATTATAGTAGTTATATTCTTGTACATAGGAGCAGTATTATAGTAGTTATATTCTTGTACATAGGGGGCAGTATTATAGTAGGTATATTCTTGTAAATAGGGGCAGTATTATAGTAGTTATATTTTTGTACATAGTGGGCAGTATTATAGTAGTTATATTCTTGTACATAGGAGCAGTATTATAGTAGTTATATTCCTGTACATAGGGGCAGTATTATAGTAGTTATATTCTTGTACATAGGGGCAGTATTATAGTAGTAATATTCTTGTACATAGGAGCAGTATTATAGTAGATATATTCTTGTACATAGGGGCAGTGTTATAGTAGGTATATTCTTGTACATAGGGGGCAGTATTATAGTAGTAATATTCTTGTACATAGGAGCAGTATTATAGTAGATATATTCTTGTACATAGGAGCAGTATTATAGTAGTTATATTCTTGTACATAGGGGGCAGTATTATAGTAGTTATATTCTTGTATATAGGGGCAGTATTATAGTAGTTATATTCTTGTATATAGGGGCAGTATTATAGTAGTTATATTCTTGTACATAGGAGCAGTATTATAGTAGTTATATTCTTGTAGATAAGGGGTAGTATTATAGTAGTCATATTCTTGTACAGTACAGACCAAATGTTTGGACACACCTTCTCATTCAAAGAGTTTTCTTTATTTTCATGACTAAAAATTGTAGATTCACATTGAAGACAGCAAAACTATGAATTAACACACGTGGACTGAAATACTTAAAAAAGTGTGAAACAACTGAAAATATGTCTTATATTCTAGGTTCTTCAAAGTAGCCACCTTTTGCTTTGATTACTGATTTGCACACTCTTGGCATTCTCTTGATGAGCTTCAAGAGGTTGTCACCAGAAATGGTTTTCCAACAGTCTTGAAAGAGTTCCCAGAGATGCTTAGCACTTGTGGGCCCTTTTGCCTTCACTCTGCGGTCCAGCTCACCCCAAATCATCTCGATTGGGTTCAGGTCTGGTGACTGTGGAGGCCAGATCATCTGGCGTAGCACCCCATCACTCTCCTTCTTAGTCAAATAGCCCTTACACAGCCTGGAGGTGTGTTTGGGGTCATTGTCCTGTTGAAAAATAAATGATGGTCCAACTAAACGCAAACCGGATAGAATAGCACGCCGCTGCAAGATGCTGTGGTAGCCATGCTGGTTCTGTATGCCTTCAATTTTGAATAAATCCCCAACAGTGTCACCAGCAAAGCCCCCCCACACCATCACACCTCCTCCTCCATGCTTCACGGTGGGAACCAGCCATGTAGAGTCCATCCGTTCACCTTTTCTACAAAGACACGGTGGTTGGATCCAAAGATCTCAAATTTGGACTTATCAGACGAAAGCACAGTTTCCACTGGTCTAATGTCCATTCCTTGTGTTCTTTAGCCCAAGCAAGTCTCTTCTGCTTGTTGCCTGTCCTTAGCAGGGGTTTCCTAGCAGCTATTTTACCATGAAGGCTGCTGCACAAAGTCTCCTCTTAACAGTTGTTCTAGAGATGAGAAGGTGTGTCCAAACTTTTGGTCTGTACTGTACATAGGAGCAGTCTTATAGTAGGTATTTTCTTGTACATAGGGGGCAGTATTATAGTGGAGACTTGTAGCCTCTGAACCTCTAGCTTTTCACCACCTTCTAGTCTTTTCTATGAGTGACATGAGGCCTGGAGATGATAAGGTTGTGTCAGCCCGTGGGCTCACACCTCGCCTCATCTCACTTCAGGCAGCCATCATGGCTGATAATGGGACTGTGGAACATGTGAAGTGCTGCAGATAAGGGCGCCGCGCTGTGATTTCTTGCAATCTTCTGGTTTCCCGTAACACATAGGCCTCAGTGGAAGTCACCGGAGCCTCCATCAAGACGTCCCTGGAATTCGCCGGAGGTGTTGCTGTCAAGTCTGGAGACGCGGGCGCCCGTGACATGTGACACCTGCCGGCTTCCTGACCTGTCAAGTGTAAAAATGAAATATGGACGACTTCTCCATTGAAGTTTATTTTGAATGTTCATAAATATAGGTGTCGCCAGGGACCAACCTGGAACACGGGGCTTATTAAAATGCCTGAAATTCCAGGGGTGGATAGGAGAGACGCGTTTTGGGGCTCTGGTCATTCACAGCTGTCCTCGCGAGCCCTCGGATACGTTTCTTGCTGCAGAATACAAAGACACAAAATGCCCTTTATGTTATAATTGAATATAAAAAGTAACAAAAAAATGTATCAGCGTGAGACTTGCCTGCCCCCTATAGGCCATGGGCGGCGGTGCACGGTACAAACCGCTACTGGATCCAAACTATTATTATTCCGAATGTTTTCAGCTGGATAATAAATGCAGGCTGGAATTTTCCGGGCAGAGCGCAGGGGCCCGGGGTCATTCATCACTTTGCGAAAAGTCTTCCAAAATTCAAATGTCATTATAAAAAAAAAAAATCCATAGTATTGTGCACCGCGATATGTGTCCCGCACCCTGCCAGTCTTTGTGCCCGGTCATTGGCGGGTGAGTGTCAGATATTCACAGCCACAGCTGGGGAAAGAGTCTGGTTTTGCCAGGAATTTTTTTTTTTTTTTTTTTCGTTTTTATTCCATGGCCTTTCAGAAAAGTGGCTTTTTTATGTGAACTGGACCCATCTGTCTAATATAAACCAGCGACTGATCGCATAATATATTAAAGAAGGGGGAGGGGGCGTCCTTCAAAGTCGACTTGTTACATTTCATGTTAGGGGGAAAAGATCTAGCGTTCATTTTGTGGCATCTGTTGTTCCTTAATGTCAGTGCAACTGGGTCAGTGCCCGGGGGCGCTGCTCCTCTACACCAAATGCAGATGCTGGGGTCTAATGGTGGCCTCCTATAAGAGCGCGCTCCGATAAAGAAATAGTCACAGGTCAAAAGTAGCAAACTGAAATGTAACTTTCACTTTCTTGATGGTTTCAAATCGTACTGAAGGCATAGAGCTTGGTGGTTGTGCTTCCCTCTAGGTTGCCAGCATAGAGCTTGGTGGTTGTGCTTCCCTCTAGGTTGCCAGCATAGAGCTTGGTGGTTGTGCTTCCCTCTAGGTTGCCAGCATAGAGCTTGGTGGTTGTGCTTCCCTCTAGGTTGCCAGCATAGAGCTTGGTGGTTGTGCTTCCCTCTAGGTTGCCAGCATAGAGCTTGATGGTTGTGCTTCCCTCTAGGTTGCCAGCATAGAAATTGGTGGTTGTGCTTCCCTCTAGGTTGCCAGCATAGAGCTTGGTGGTTGTGCTTCCCTCTAGGTTGCCAGCATAGAGCTTGGTGGTTGTGCTTCCCTCTAGGTTGCCAGCATAGAACTTGGTGGTTGTGCTTCCCTCTAGGTTGCCAGCATAGAGCTTGGTGGTTGTGCTTCCCTCTAGGTTGCCAGCATAGAGCTTGGGGCTTGTGCTTCCCTCTAGGTTGCCAGCATAGTGCTTGGTGGTTGTGCTTCCCTCTAGGTTGCCAGCATAGAGCTTGGGGCTTGTGCTTCCCTCTAGGTTGCCAGCATAGAACTTGGTGGTTGTTGTTTCCTCTAGGTTGCCAGCATAGAGCTTGGTTGTTGTGCTTCACTCTAGGTTGCTAGCATAGAGCTTGGTGGTAGTGCTTCCCTCTAGATTGCCAGCATAGAGCTTGGTGGTTCTGCTTCCCTCTAGGTTGCCAGCATAGAGCTTGGTGGTAGTGCTTCCCTCTAGATTGCCAGCATAGAGCTTGGTGGTTGTGCTTCCCTCTAGGTTGCCAGCATAGAGCTTGGTGTGCTTCCCTCTAGGTTGCCAGCATAGAGCTTAGTGGTTGTGCTTCCCTCTAGGTTGCCAGCATAGAGCTTGGTGGTTGTGCTTCCATTTTGTATAAATCCGTGTAACATGAGCTCAACTAGTGGTGACTATATAAATCTGTATTATGTGAGCTCACCTAGTGGTGAGTATATAAATCTGCATGCAGTGAGCTCCCTCTAGTGGTGGCTGTATAAATATGTATGTAGTGAAATCCCCCTAGTGGTGACTATATAAATATGTATGTAGTGAGCACCCTCTAGTGGAGGCTGTATAAATCTGTATGTAGTGACATCCCCCTAGTGATGGCTATATAAACCCACAAACAGTGAGCTCCCCCTTAGTGGTGACTATATAAATCTGTATGAAGTAAGCTCTCCCTAGTGGTCAATGCATAAATCTGTATCTAGTGAGCTCCCTCTATTGGTGGCTGTATAAATCTGTAAGTAGTGAGCTCCCTCTATTGGTGGCTGTATAAATCTGTATGTACTGAGCTCCCCCTAGTGGTGGCTGTATAAATCTGTATGTACTGAGCTCCCCCTAGTGGTGGCTGTATAAATCTGTATGTAGTGAGCTCCCCCTAGTGGTGGCTGTATAAATCTGTATGTAGTGAGCTCCCCCTAGTGGTGGCTGTATAAATCTGTATGTAGTGAGCTCCCCCTAGTGGTGACTGTATAAATCTGTATGTAGTGAGGTCCCCCTAGTGGTGACTGTATAAATCTGTATGTAGTGAGCTCCCCCTAGTGGTGGCTGTATAAATCTGTATGTAGTGAGCTCCCCCTAGTGGTGGCTGTATAAATCTGTATGTAGTGAGCTCCCCCTAGTGGTGACTGTATAAATCTGTATGTAGTGAGCTCCCCCTAGTGGTTACTGTATAAATCTGTATGCAGTGAGCTCCCTCTAGTGGTGGCTGTATAAATCTGTATGTAGTGAGCTCCCTCTAGTGGTGGCTGTATAAATCTGTATGTAGTGAGCTCCCCCTAGTCGTGGCTGTATAAATCTGTATGTTGTGAGCTCCCCCTAGTGGTGGCTGTATAAATCTGTATGTAGTGAGCTCCCTCTAGTGGTGGCTGTATAAATCTGTATGTAGTGAGCTCTCTCTAGTGGTGGCTGTATAAATCTGTATGTAGTGAGCTCCACCTAGTGGTGGCTGTATTAATCTGTATGTAGTGAGCTCCCTCTAGTGGTGGCTGTATAAATCTGTATGTAGTGAGCTCCCTCTAGTGGTGGCTGTATAAATCTGTATGTAGTGAGCTTCCATTAGTGGTGGTTGTATAAATCTGTATGTAGTGAGCTTCTACTAGTGGTGGTTGTATAAATCTGTATGCAGTGAGCTCCCTCTAGTGGTGGCTGTATAAATCTGTATGTAGTGAGCTCCCTCTAGTGGTGGATGTATAAATCTGTATGTAGTGAGCTCCCTCTAGTGGTGGCTGTATAAATCTGTATGTAGTGAGCTCCCTCTAGTGGTGGCTGTATAAATCTGTATGCAGTGAGCTCCACCTAGTGGTGGCTGTATTAATCTGTATGTAGTGAGCTCCCTCTACTGGTGGCTGTATAAATCTGTATGTAGTGAGCTCTCTCTAGTGGTGGCTGTATAAATCTGTATGTAGTGAGCTCCCCCTAGTGGTGGCTGTATAAATCTGTATGTAGTGAGCTCCACCTAGTGGTGGCTGTATTAATCTGTATGTAGTAAGCTCCATCTAGTGGTAGCTGTATATATCTGCATTTTGTGCCTGGACCATATATACGAGCCTCTAGCTTTTAACTCACGGATCATAAATGGTGAATGACATTTATTTTCTCTGCCTGTAATACATCTGGCCATTTACAACGCACCAATTCCTTTTCTCTGCCCATCGTGTTCCTTGTGTTGTTATATGTTTGTCCTGTCAGGTTTATGTCTTGCAGTTTATGTTCCCTGCCGCTTCTTTGTTCATGTGGTATGTGAGTACATAGAATTCTGGAACATGCTTCTCTCTAGAGAGTGGATGCGGCCATTATTAAATATTTTCAACAGGCATATTTTCTTAAAAGGGGATCTGTCAGCAAAATTTCAACCCCCTAAAGTATTTATATCCATATGTAGCTCTTCAAAGACAAGTCCAGCAATACCTTGTCACGGCCAGTCAGTTCCTCCATTTCTGGGAAATCTGCATTTAAATGGATATGCAAATGAGGCTGAAGTGCTTTTGGGAAGTGAAAGATCTTCTAAAACCTTTGTCACTCCTTTAAGGCTAATACTTCTCTATCTCCTTGCCTTTACTCCTACAAGCGCCATTACTGTGTTGTGGTGTATTAATTATCTAAGGTGTATTCCATCTACTCGCTTAGTTACATTATATTTCCATTAAAATTATTTTTTTTTTCTATTTTAAGATGTTGATAAGCTATAAAGGCTCTGTAAGTGGTTAATAATTAGCTTTTCATGTGTAGGTATGCCTTCCTGTTTTGACTGTTCCTCATCTTTTTTCAAGTTATTTGTGTAAAAAGAAAACTTGTTGAACCATAAATGTAGTAAATGGCTTCAAGTAATAGCAGTATAAATCTGTATGCAGTGAGGTCCCTCTAGTGGTGGCTGTATAAATCTGTATGTAGTGAGGTCCCTCTAGTGGTGGCTGTATAAATCTGTATGTAGTGAGCTCCCTCTAGTGGTGGCTGTATAAATCTGTATGCAGTGAGCTCCCTCTAGTGGTGGCTGTATAAATCTGTATGTAGTGAGCTCCCTCTAGTGGTGGCTGTATTAATCTGTATGTAGTGATCTCCCCCTAGTGGTGGCTGTATAAATCTGTATGTAGTGAGCTCCCTCTAGTGGTGGTTGTATAAATCTGTATGTAGTGAGCTCCCTCTAGTGGTGGCTGTATAAATCTGTATGTACTGAGCTCCCTCTAGTGGTGGATGTATAAATCTGTATGTAGTGAGCTCCCTCTAGTGGTGACTGTATAAATCTGTATGCAGTGAGCTCCCTCTAGTGGTGGATGTATAAATCTGTATGTAGTGAGCTCCCTCTAGTGGTGACTGTATAAATCTGTATGCTATGAGCTCCCTCTAGTGGTGGCTGTATAAATCTGTATGTAGTGAGCTCCCTCTAGTGGTGACTGTATAAATATGTATGCAGTGAGCTCCCTCTAGTGGTGGCTGTATAAATCTGTATGCAGTGAGCTCCCTCTAGTGGTGGCTGTATAAATCTGTATGCAGTGAGCTCCCTCTAGTGGTGGCTGTATAAATCTGTATGTAGTGAGCTCCCTCTAGTGGTGGATGTATAAATCTGTATGTAGTGAGCTCCCTCTAGTGGTGACTGTATAAATCTGTATGCTATGAGCTCCCTCTAGTGGTGGCTGTATAAATCTGTATGGTGAGCTCCCTCTAGTGGTGGCTGTATAAATATGTACGTAGTGAGCTCCCTCTAGTGGTGGCTGTATAAATCTGTATGTAGTGAGCTCCCTCTACTGGTGGCTGTATAAATCTGTATGCAGTGAGCTCCCTCTAGTGGTGGCTGTATATATCTGTATGTAGTGAGCTCCCTCTAGTGGTGGCTGTATATATCTGTATGTAATGAGCTCCCTCTAGTCGTGACTGTATCAATATGTATGCAGTGAGCTCCCCCTAGTGATGGTTGTATAAATTTGTATGCAGTGAGTGCCTCCTAGTGGTGGCTGTATAAATCTATATTCAGTGATCTCCCTATAGTAGTAGCTGTATAAATCTGTATGCAATGAGCTCCATCTAGTGGTGGCTGTATATTCTGTATGTAGTGAGCTCCCCCTAGTGGTGGCTGTATATTCTGTATGCAATGAGCTCCATCTAGTGGTGGCTGTATATTCTGTATGTAGTGAGCTCCCCCTAGTGGTGGCTGTATGTTCTGTATGTAGCAAACTACCCCTAGTGGTGGCTGCATAAATCTGTATGCAGTGAGCTCCCCCTAGTGGTTACTGTATAGATCTGTATGTAGTGAGCTTCCACTAGTGGTGGTTGTATAAATCTGTATGTAGTGAGCTCCCTCTAGTGGTGGCTGTATAAATCTGTATGTAGTGAGCTTCCACTAGGGGTGGCTGTATAAATCTACATGCAGTGAGCTTCTTGTAGTGAAGGCTATACAGTATAAAACAGTATATAGTGAGCTACCTATAGTGAATGCTGTATAAATGTATATATCCTGAGCTCCCCCTAGTGGAAGCTGTAGAAATCAGTATGCAGTGAGCTTCTACTAAAGCTGACTCAAGAAATCTCTATACAATGAGCTCCCCCTGGTGGTGGCTGTAGTAATCTTAATTCATTGAGCTTTCTTTTGTGGTGGCTGTATAAATCTAAATTGCGGCCCGCCAAAGCAAGTTGTGCTGCCCATGGAGAATTGTGACATTTGGTTTCTCATTTTCCTGTATTCAACAGTATTCGTGTCTTTCAGAAGCGAATACAGTTGAAAACTTTGGCGCGGGGACAGGGGCAGAGCAGAGCAGTGCTCCTCATCCCCTGCCCCGACATGCAGCAGCTTCATCATGAGGTCGTCACACTGTGACCTCTTCATAATGCTTCTGTTGTGGGTGCCGCAGCACAGAGGAGGTAGGGAAGCAGCCGCATACAGAAAGCATTCCCGGAGAAGCCAAAGAGTAAATATACTATTATAGGAGGGGCTGGTGTTATTGTTACTTTTACTATGAGTGCACCTTATTTGGCAACAGAAGGTAGGAGGAATTGTGAAGGGGGCACAATATACAGAGGGGCCATGTGGGAGATATATTGAACAGGGTCAGTGCCTGTGGGGACATTATGGATAGGAACAGTATTGAGGGACATTATGGAGAGGGGCAGTGAGAAGTGGACATTATGGATAGGAACAGTATAGAGGGACATTATGGAGAGGGGCAGTGTAGGGGGGACATTATGGAGAGAGGTAGTGGGGGGGGAATTTACTGTGAGGGGCATATTTACTGTGAGGGGCAGTGTTGGGGGAACCTTATGGAGAGGGGCAGTATGGGGGGACATTATGGAGAGTGGCAGTGTGTGAAGACATTACAGTGAGGGGCAATTTGAGGGGATATTTTGGAGAGAGGCAGTGTGTGGGGACATATTATGGGAAGGGGAAGTTTGGGAAGAGACATTATGTTGAGAGGCAGTGTAGGGCAGACATTATGAAGATGGGCAGTGTGGGGAATATTATAGAAAGAGGCAGTGAGGGGGGCAGTGTGGTCGAGAACATTACAAAGAGGGGTAGTATGGAGGGATATTTTATGTAGGAAGCGCAGTGAGGGGCAATTATTTATTCAGCGGTGCAGCATGAGAGATATATTTATTTATGAGTCATTATAATTATATTTTTATTTTTAAGGGCATCATGTCGGTAAGTGCTGCTGAAGGCCGGAGAACAGAGAACTCAAGGCGTCTGTACTATAATAAAAGGGTTGTACACAAAAGAGATGGTAACGATTCAAATAAGAGAAGATGTCACCTATAAGGTATTTGGATCTAAATGTTTATTTGTTATACTGATTACATCTCATCAGTACTGTGGTTCCGGTAGTCTGATGATAACTGGTAACAACTCCCAGTATCTCCTTACCATTTTTAAGGACCAACTGGAAGTTGCAGGTTCACATGATCCAAGTGTATATGGAGCTGAGTTGAAACTGCAATCGATCAAGGAACTAAGCTCGGTGATGTATTCCTGTACTGATGGTGTTTTCGGCGCTGTATTTATGTGCTGATGGTGGTTCTTGTGATACATTCGTGTACTAATGGTGGTTCTGGTGCTGCATTTATGTATTGATGGTGGTTTTGATCGTGTAGCAATCCAGAATGTGCTGGTTCTGGCACTGTGTTCATGTGCTGATAGTGGCTCTGGCGATACATTCATATACTGATGGTGGGTCTGGCACTGCATTTATGTATTGATGGTGGTTTTGATCATGTAGCAATCCAGAATGTGCTTCATGTTAAAACTGAAAAATCCTCAAAACTTAGTTTTGAGATTATGTGGTAGATTTGGTTGAGTTTCTACTCCAAAAATTCTGTGTAAGTATTGGTGTGTTTACACTGATTGTTTGAAGCAGAAATTCTCCAAATCCTTCTCAAATACTCAACACTTGGTTCTGATTATGTATTAATGTACTGACGATGGTTCTGGTCATGTATACATGTAAGCAATCTTTTACATTATTTTCGGCCCTTTGAATTGGTTGAGTATGACAATGTGATCTTTGGACCAAAAAATGTTGTGCACCTCTGATCTAAATGATGTGAGCTCCCCCTGGTAGTGACTGCAGATATGCAGAAACCTAACATTTAGGTTGTGATACTGAATAGAGGCTATATGTTGGGAAAGTTAAGAACCGAAGCTTCCTTGATCATGAGCTGCTAGGGAATACATGCCTCTGTATCATTTATTTTTCCTTTCCTCTTATTAAAGGTCACAAGATCTTGGTCACATATGATCCGATGTGTTTCCTGAGACTGAATGGACTCCAAAACCAATACCCGCCATTGGTGTGTGCCTTTTATCTTTGCTCCAGGCCTGCAAAATATCTCTAGAAAGAAGCAGAAAAATAAAGCCCTTAATCATCAGTGTTTTCGGAAACCACAGTTTATATAACGTTGTATCTGGTTTAGGTAATTGGTAAATATCATCCCTTTAATGTGCGGGCCAGCATTGTGCGCAGCGACATCCGGCCACATCCCGGCCAGCTCCTGATAGCGCGAGCAGCAGCACGAGCCGCCGGACGGAGGCAGGGACTGACCCAAACTTTATTATTGTAGGGAACTGAGATAAAGTTTATCAGAACGGAGCTTTTCTAACGGCTCGATGACGAAGAAACGGCAGGATACAAAAATGTGAAGACTCCGAAGCCACCCGGAGAGCATGACGTCTGAATGTCAGAAAAAGCGAAGGAGGATGAAAGACTAAAACAACACAAGTAATAGTGTAGGAGGAGGAAAAAGAACCAAACACAGAATTACACATACACTAATAATAATATACCATGCCGGTATAACTCGGGCATCTCCTGTATATAATTATATATGTACAGCCGGTGTAACCCGGGCATCTCCTGTATATAATTATATATGTACAGCCGGTATAACCTGGGCATCTCCTGTATATAATTATATATGTACAGCCGGTATAACCTGAGCATCTCCTGTATATAATTATATATGTACAGCCGGTATAACTCGGGCATCTCCTGTATATAATTATATATGTACAGCCGGTATAACTCGGGCATTATTATTATTATTATTATTATTATTTATTATTATAGCGCCATTTATTCCATGGCGCTTTACAAGTGAAAGAGGGTATACGTACAACAATCATTAACAGTACAAGACAGACTGGTATAGGAGGAGAGAGGACCCTGCCCGCGAGGGCTCACAGTCTACAGGGAATGGGTGATGGTACAATAGGTGAGGACAGAGCTGGTTGAAACCGAAGCCACCCGGAGAGCATGACGTCTGAATGTCAGAAAAAGCGAAGGAGGATGAAAGACTAAAACAACACAAGTAATAGTGTAGGAGGAGGAAAAAGAACCAAACACAGAATTACACATACACTAATAATAATATACCATGCCGGTATAACTCGGGCATCTCCTGTATATAATTATATATGTACAGCCGGTGTAACCCGGGCATCTCCTGTATATAATTATATATGTACAGCCGGTATAACCCGGGCATCTCCTGTATATAATTATATATGTACAGCCGATATAACCCGGGCATCTCCTGTATATAATTATATATGTACAGCCGGTATAACCTGGGCATCTCCTGTATATAATTATATATGTACAGCCGGTATAACCCGGGCATCTCCTGTATATAATTATATATGTACAGCCGATATAACCCGGGCATCTCCTGTATATAATTATATATGTACAGCCGGTATAACCTGGGCATCTCCTGTATATAATTATATACGTACAGCCGGTATAACTCGGGCATCTCCTGTATATAATTATATATGTACAGCCGGTATAACCTGGGCATCTCCTGTATATAATTATATACGTACAGCCGGTATAACCTGGGCATCTCCTGTATATAATTATATATGTACAGCCGGTATAACTCGGGCATCTCCTGTATATAATTATATATGTACAGCCGGTGTAACCCGGGCATCTCCTGTATATAAGTATATATGTACAGCCGGTATAACCTGGGCATCTCCTGTATATAATTATATATGTACAGCTGGTATAACCTGGGCATCTCCTGTATATAATTATATATGTACAGCTGGTATAACCTGGGCATCTCCTGTATATGATTATATATTTACAGCTGATATAACCTGGGCATCTCCTGTATATAATTATATATGTACAGCTGGTATAACCTGGGCATCTCCTGTATATAATTATATATGTACAGCTGGTATAACCTGGGCATCGCCTGTATATAATTATATATGTACAGCCGGTATAACCCAGGCATCTCCTGTATATAATTATATATGTACAGCCGGTATAACCTGGGCATCTCCTGTATATAATTATATATGTACAGCTGGTATAACCTGGGCATCTCCTGTATATAATTATATATGTACAGCTGGTATAACCTGGGCATCTCCTGTATATAATTATATATGTACAGCCGGTATAACCTGGGCATCTCCTGAATATAATTATATATGTACAGCTGGTATAACCTGGGCATCTCCTGTATATAATTATATATGTACAGCTGGTATAACCTGGGCATCTCCTGTATATAATTATATATGTACAGCTGGTATAACCTGGGCATCTCCTGTATATGATTATATATGTACAGCCGGTATAACCTGGGCATCTCCTGTATATAATTATATATGTACAGCTGGTATAACCTGGGCATCTCCTGTATATAATTATATATGTACAGCCGGTATAACCTGGACATCTCCTGTATATAATTATATATGTACAGCCGGTATAACCTGGACATCTCCTGTATATAATTATATATGTACAGCTGGTATAACCTGGGCATCTTCTGTATATAATTATATATGTACAGCTGGTATAACCCGGGCATCTCCTGTATATAATTATATATGTACAGCTGGTATAACCTGGGCATCTCCTGTATATAATTATATATGTACAGCCGGTATAACCTGGGCATCTCCTGTATATAATTATATATGTACAGCTGGTATAACCTGGGCATCTCCTGTATATAATTATATATGTACAGCCGGTATAACCTGGGCATCTCCTGTATATAATTATATATGTACAGCCGGTATAACCTGGACATCTCCTGTATATAATTATATATGTACAGCCGGTATAACCTGGACATCTCCTGTATATAATTATATATGTACAGCCGGTATAACCTGGGCATCTCCTGTATATAATTATATATGTACAGCTGGTATAACCTGGGCATCTCCTGTATATAATTATATATGTACAGCCGGTATAACCTGGGCATCTCCTGTATATAATTATATATGTACAGCCGGTATAACCTGGACATCTCCTGTATATAATTATATATGTACAGCCGGTATAACCTGGACATCTCCTGTATATAATTATATATGTACAGCTGGTATAACCTGGGCATCTCCTGTATATAATTATATATGTACAGCCGGTATAACCTGGGCATCTCCTGTATATAATTATATATGTACAGCTGGTATAACCTGGGCATCTCCTGTATATAATTATATATGTACAGCCGGTATAACCTGGGCATCTCCTGTATATAATTATATATGTACAGCTGGTATAACCTGGGCATCTCCTGTATATAATTATATATGTACAGCTGGTATAACCTGGGCATCTCCTGTATATAATTATATATGTACAGCTGGTATAACCCGGGCATCTCCTGTATATAATTATATATGTACAGCTGGTATAACCTGGGCATCTCCTGTATATAATCATATATGTACAGCTGGTATAACCTGGACATCTCCTGTATATAATTATATATGTACAGCTGGTATAACCTGGGCATCTCCTGTATATAATTATATATGTACAGCTGGTATAACCTGGGCATCTCCTGTATATAATTATATATGTACAGCTGGTATAACCCAGGCATCTCCTGTATATAATTATATATGTACAGCCGGTATAACCTGGGCATCTCCTGTATATAATTATATATGTACAGCTGGTATAACCTGGGCATCTCCTGTATATAATTATATATGTACAGCTGGTATAACCTGGGCATCTTCTGTATATAATTATATATGTACAGCCGGTATAACCTGGGCATCTCCTGAATATAATTATATATGTACAGCTGGTATAACCTGGGCATCTCCTGTATATAATTATATATGTACAGCTGGTATAACCTGGGCATCTCCTGTATATAATTATATATGTACAGCTGGTATAACCTGGGCATCTCCTGTATATGATTATATATGTACAGCCGGTATAACCTGGGCATCTCCTGTATATAATTATATATGTACAGCTGGTATAACCTGGGCATCTCCTGTATATAATTATATATGTACAGCCGGTATAACCTGGACATCTCCTGTATATAATTATATATGTACAGCCGGTATAACCTGGACATCTCCTGTATATAATTATATATGTACAGCTGGTATAACCTGGGCATCTTCTGTATATAATTATATATGTACAGCTGGTATAACCCGGGCATCTCCTGTATATAATTATATATGTACAGCTTGTATAACCTGGGCATCTCCTGTATATAATTATATATGTACAGCCGGTATAACCTGGGCATCTCCTGTATATAATTATATATGTACAGCTGGTATAACCTGGGCATCTCCTGTATATAATTATATATGTACAGCCGGTATAACCTGGGCATCTCCTGTATATAATTATATATGTACAGCCGGTATAACCTGGACATCTCCTGTATATAATTATATATGTACAGCCGGTATAACCTGGACATCTCCTGTATATAATTATATATGTACAGCCGGTATAACCTGGGCATCTCCTGTATATAATTATATATGTACAGCTGGTATAACCTGGGCATCTCCTGTATATAATTATATATGTACAGCCGGTATAACCTGGGCATCTCCTGTATATAATTATATATGTACAGCCGGTATAACCTGGACATCTCCTGTATATAATTATATATGTACAGCCGGTATAACCTGGACATCTCCTGTATATAATTATATATGTACAGCTGGTATAACCTGGGTATCTCCTGTATATAATTATATATGTACAGCCGGTATAACCTGGGCATCTCCTGTATATAATTATATATGTACAGCCGGTATAACCTGGGCATCTCCTGTATATAATTATATATGTACAGCCGGTATAACCTGGGCATCTCCTGTATATAATTATATATGTACAGCTGGTATAACCTGGGCATCTCCTGTATATAATTATATATGTACAGCTGGTATAACCCGGGCATCTCCTGTATATAATTATATATGTACAGCCGGTATAACCTGGGCATCTCCTGTATATAATTATATATGTACAGCTGGTATAACCTGGGCATCTCCTGTATATAATTATATATGTACAGCTGGTATAACCCGGGCATCTCCTGTATATAATTATATATGTACAGCCGGTATAACCTGGACATCTCCTGTATATAATTATATATGTACAGCCGGTATAACCTGGACATCTCCTGTATATAATTATATATGTACAGCCGGTATAACCTGGACATCTCCTGTATATAATTATATATGTACAGCCGGTATAACCTGGGCATCTCCTGTATATAATTGTATATGTACAGCTGGTATAACCTGGGCATCTCCTGTATATAATTGTATATGTACAGCTGGTATAACCTGGGCATCTCCTGTATATAATTGTATATGTACAGCCGGTATAACCTGGATTATGTACACATGGGTAATATTTGGCGTTGACTCTGATTACGCTCCGTAGTTGACCTTACATGGGGCTGCAGCTCCAGGAATGTGTGCAGAGTCTGGGGGCGCGGCGCTGGCACGTTGGGGGCCTCATTCTCTGCTTGTTTGGTAATCTGGGGTAATAAGCCGGAGACATAAGAACATTGTTCTGCATTATCCTGGATGCCAGAGATCAAAACCCGGAGACTCGCTGGGTCAGGCCCGGAGCTGCCGGGAAAAAACAAGCCCAGGTCTGTGCCAGCGAGACGCGTCCTAAGCTGCCTGATGAGACTACCTGGCAGCAGAGCAATGGGACATCAGCCGTTTAACCCTTACCGTTATCATTACAGTAATAACCCGCTCAAGCGGATGGTCCTTCTATAACATCATCACCACAGTGCCCCCATAATAATAGCAGTCCTTTTACAACAGTGCCACATAATAGTACCCGTGATTTTAAAAAGTGGCAGTAACAGTGCCCCCATATTAATAACAGTGCTTTTATAACAGTGCCCCCACATTAATACCAGGGCTTTTATAACAATGCCCCCACATTAATACCAGTGCTTTTATAACAATGCCCCCACATTAATACCAGTGCTTTTATAACAGTGCCCCCACAATAATACCAGTGCTTTTATAACAATGCCCCCACATTAATACCAGTGCTTTTATAACAGTGCCCCCACATTAATACCAGTGCTTTTATAACAATGCCCCCACATTAACACCAGTGCTTTTATAACAGTGCCACCACATTAATACCAGTGCTTTTATAACAGTGCCCCCACATTAACACCAGTGCTTTTATAACAGTGCCACCACATTAATACCAGTGCTTTTATAACAGTGCCCCCATATTAACACCAGTGCTTTTATAACAGTGCCCCCATATTAATACCAGTGCATTTATAACAGTGCCCCCACATTAATACCAGTGTTTTTATAACAGTGCCCCCATAGTAATATCAGTGTTTTTATAACAGTGCCCCCATATTAATACCAGTGCTTTTATAACAGTGCCAGTAAAAGTGCCCCCATATTAATACCAGTGCTTTTATAACAGTGCCCCCAATATTAATATCAGTGTTTTTAGAACAGTGCCCCCATATTAACACCAGTGCTTTTATAACAGTGCCCCCATATTAATACCAGTGCTTTTATAACAGTGCCAGTAACAGTGCCTCCATACTAATACCAGTGCTTTTATAATAGTGCCCCCATAATAATACAAGTGCTTTTATAACAGTGCCAGCAACAGTGTCCCCATATTAATACAAGTGCTTTTATAACAGTGCCCCCATATTAATATCAGTATTTTTATAACAGTGCCCCCATATTAACACCAGTGCTTTTATAAGAAGTGCCCCCATATTAATACCAGTGCTTTTATAACAGTGCCCCCATATTAATGCCAGTGCTTTTATAACAGTGCCCCCATATTACCACCAGTGCTTTTATAATAGTTCCCCCATATTAATACAAGTGCTTTTATAACAGTGCCCCCATATTAATACCAGTGCTTTTATAACAGTGCCCCCATATTAATACCAGTGCTTTTATAACAGTGCCCCATATTAATACCAGTGTTTTTATAACAGTGCCCCCATATTAATACCAGTGCTTTTATAACAGTGCCCCCATATTAATACCAGTGCTTTTATAACAGTGCCCCATATTAATACCAGTGTTTTTATAACAGTGCCCCATATTAATACCAGTGTTTTTATAACAGTGCCCCATATTACCACCAGTGCTTTTATAACAGTGCCCCCATATTACCACCAGTGCTTTTATAATATTGCCCCCATATTAATAACAGTGCTTTTATAACAGTGCCAGTAACAGTGCCCCCATATTAATACCAGTGCTGTTTAAGAACAATGCCACTAAATTATTTTAAGACCTTTTTGTATGATTTTATCCAGTTTGGACAGTAAATACAGTCTTTTCAGGTGTGTTACAATGTATCAGTGCAAGACAAGTGTATCAGAACATTCCGGATTGTCTAGACTGGATACAGTTGTAGCTAAATCTCCGCTATGAATAGTGTCTGGTCAATAGGACTTGGTGCCATCAAGTAGAGAATAGTTCATAGTTGGTCATACACCGCTTCTCCCTGTCACTTAAATCTCCCATCTATCCCACTGTGAAAAGTCTATTAATATTTTTGTAGAAACCCACTGCCCCCTAGTGTGTGGTCGAAGAATAGGTGCACTTAGTACTAATTTCCTGAGCTTGTGGGGAGTAAAAAAATCTTTATAACATTATCTATAAGACACATAGAGGCATTATCTGTCTAATATCTATATCACATCTAATAACTATCCACCTTAAATCCATCGCTCTGTGCAGCAAGTATAGCAAGATGTAAGATAATGGAAAACATAGTGTGCTTTATTCACCCTGTATGGGAATACATTTTTTTCACTATTCCATAGCTGCACTTTTTTAT
The DNA here is from genome assembly GCF_048569485.1 of Anomaloglossus baeobatrachus. Lineage (NCBI taxonomy): Eukaryota > Metazoa > Chordata > Amphibia > Anura > Aromobatidae > Anomaloglossus > Anomaloglossus baeobatrachus. The sequence goes on from NC_134360.1 coordinate 239,708,505, forward strand.
GGTATGTATGATGATGCTGAGGCTTGCACACTTTGACAAATCTGTAAAATGCTTCTTTCATTGTGAATATCTATCTCTATCGGAATAAAGCAAAGTGTGAATAGGTGCAAGCTGCTATGACTGCAAAATGTGCAAACCAAAGTGTGAACAGGTACAAGCTGCTATGATTGCAAAATACACAAAGCAAAGTGTGAATAGGTACAAGCTGCTATGACTGCAAAATACAAAAACCAAAGTGTGAATAGGTACAAGCTGCTATGACTGCAAAATACAAAAACCAAAGTGTGAATAGGTACAAGCTGCTATGATTGCAAAATACACAAAGCAAAGTGTGAACAAGTACAATCTGCTATAACTACAAAATACACAAAGTGTGAACAGGTGTAAGCTGCTATGACTGCAAAATAAACAAACAAAAGTGTGAACAGGTACAATCTGCTATGACTGCAAACTACACAAATGAAAGTGTGAATAGGTGCAAGCTGTTATGACTGTAAAATAAACAAACCAAAGTGTGAACATGTACAATCTGCTATGACTGCAAAATACACAAAGCAAAGTGTGAACAGGTACAATCTGCGATGAAAGCAAAGTGTGACTAGGTGCAAGCTTCTATAACTATGACTGCAAATACAGGTATACAAAGCAAAGCATGAGCAGGTGAAAGCTGCTATGACTGCAAAATATACAACCTAAGCAAAGTGGGAATAGGTGCAAGCTGCATTCACTGCAAAATACACAAACCAAGTGTGAACAGGTACAAGCTGCTAGGACTGCTAAATATACAAACCAAAGTGTGAATAGGTAATCTGCTATCAGGAGATTGTAAAAAATAGAAGCTACTTTTTTCCATGCAAACGTTGCATTGACTGATTAAATTCCATTTTTTCATCTGACTTTGGAGTTTTTATCTTTCTAATGATCTACGAAAAGTTAAAAAGCAGCACTGCAATTGAAAATGAAAAAGCAGAGGAGGTTTTATTAGCCCATGTGGCAATGTTTTGATTGCACAACACAACGATTCTATGGTGGAACCGAAACGTTGCCACATGGGCTAATAAAAGTCCTCTGCTTTTTTCATTTTCAAGTGGAGTCTTGCTTATATTGCTTTTCATACTATATGATATGGGACCAAATGGATGTGAGTCCAAAAAGCCTTGCCCTTTGGCGCTACGTCATTATATTTTCCATATCTAATTCTCCTCCCTATCCTTCTTATACCGCTGTGTTCAGCACTCACACTGCATTCTCATGAATTCTCGTACGAATCAGCAGGGGGCGATAATGAGCACAGGAGAACGCTCCCCCCAAAAAGCGTGCTCCACCCTGACATGCAACAAAATAATCCTCTTTATTTATAAAATATATTTACAAAGTAACTCCTGGAAGCCATTCTGTTCATATATCACAATTCTATTTGCAAATTTCAGAAGATATCTTTACGTATATAAATATTTCCACCACATGGACGGAAATGATAAAATTGTTTACTTGCAGCCACCACTAGGGGGAGCTCACAGCATACTGTTACAGTGGAATGTAAAAGTTTGGGCACCCCCGGTTAAAATTACAGTTATTGCGAACAGTTGAGCTGGGTGAAGATGAAATGACCTCTAAAAGGCATAAAATTAAAGATGACACATTTCATTTGTATTTTAGGCAAAGAAAATATATTGTTTTCTTATTTTACATTTTAAAACTAACAAAAAAGGAAAATGGGTTGATGCAAAAGTTTGGGCACCCTGCATAGTTAGTACCTAGTAGCACCCCCTTTGTCAAGTATCACAGATCATAAACCCTTTTCATAGCTAGCCAAGAGTCTTTCAAATCTTGTTTCAGGATTTTGATCCATTCTTCCTTAGAAAAGTCTTCCAGATCTGTGAGATTCCTGGCTCGTCTTGCATGCACTGCTCTTTTGAGATCTAGCCCACATATGTTCAATGATGTTCAGATCAGGGGTCTGTGAGTGTCATTGTAAAACCTTCAGCTTGCACCTTTTGAGGTTGTCTATTTGATCTGTGTTTAGGATCATTATCCATCCTTTTTTCAACTTCAGCTTTTTACAGATGCTGTTTTTTTTGCATCAAGCATTTGTTGAAATTTCACTGAATCCATTCTTCCCTCTACCAGTGAAATGTTCCCCATACAATACAACCTGAAACCAAGATTGATCCACCCTCATGCTTAATGGTTGGCGAGATATTCTTTTCCTGAAATTCTGTGCCCTTTTTTCTCCACACATAACTTTGATCACTGTGGTCAAGGAGTTCTGTTTTAACCTCATAGTCCACAGGACTTGGTACCAAAATGCATCAGACTTGTTCTTTTACATACTTCTGATGCTGAATTTTATGGGGTAGATGCAGGAGAGGTTTTCTTCTGATAACTCTTCTATGAAGGCCATATTTGTGCAGGTGTCTCTGAACAACTCCAGTGTACCACAACCCCAGAGTCTGCTACATCTTCCTGAAGGATTTTACAGTCAAGTGGGTGTTCTGATTTGCCTCTCCGGCAATCATATGAGCAGCTCTCACAGAAATGTTGCTTGGTCTTAAAGACCTTATCATGACCTCCACTGTTCCTGTTAACTGCTATTTCTTAATAGAATTTTGAACAAAGGGAAATGGCAACTTGAAAACGCTTTGCTATCTTCTTATAGCTTTTTCCTGCTTTGTTGGCCTCCACCATTTTCATTTTCAGAGTGCTAGGCAGCTGCTTAGAAGAAGCCATGGCTGCTGTTTTTAGCACAAGGTTAGAGGAGGCTGACTTTTTATAAAGCTGTGAAATTTGTGTCACCTGGACTTTCATTACGATGATAGCGAACAAGGTATAACCCTAACAAGCTAATTAAGGTCTGAAACTGTGGTTAAATTTATCTGAGCACACAAATCTCCAAGAGTGCCCAAATGTTTGCATCGGTCCATTTCCCTTATTGTAATTTTTAAAATGTAAAAGATAAAAATAATATTTATTTTTTTGCCTAAACTACAAAGGAAATGTGTCATCTTTAACTTTATGCCTTTTAGAGAATATTTTTTCTTTAACTTGCTTAACTGTTCACAATAACAGTAATTTTGATCAGGGGTGCCCAAATGTTTGCATGGCACTGTATATATTACACTCAAAAATAGCGCAGTAAACAGTGAGTTCCACCTAGTGGTGGCTGCAGGAAGACAGAATTTTATCTTTTATTTCTATGTCGGTAGAGAGGAGTTGGCGTTCTTTATGAGAAAAAATGGAGCCAGTCTGCTATAATGATACGTATAAAATATTGGACCTAACAATGATAAATTGATAATAGACTTTTACTGTAATAACATTCTTTGTCTGATTAATGTGACTGACATTGCCCTTCTAATGTGCAGAATTCCTATGGTGGGTGCAAGAAAGATGCACAACTGCTACATTTTACCTGGACTGATACATTGTAACAAAAAATTCACAAAAGATCACAAGACATTTTGATGCAGAAGGTGGGAATTTGGAAGACAGAAACCATAAATCTCGAGTGTAAAAACATAAAAAAGAAAAAAGGAAATGATGAATCAACCTCAAAGTGTAATAGAAAGTGGAAGCAGTTATTATTATAATGTAATTCTGACTTCACTGCTGAGAGCTGGAGCGCCCCTTTAAGGTGCGTGCTCCCTTTTAGAGCATAATGTTTGCAGATATTTGGCTTTTTTTTCCCATAGATCTTTGGACAGAATTATGAATGAGCCAGGATCTTGGCCTCCGTCAATCATCGCTCTGGAGAAGTGAATGCTCCCTGGCGGCTTCTCTGATGGATAGGTTGGGAAATACTGGGCGCAGCCGCTGGTGACCACTGCGCAGGTCTCCTTTGGTACATGCAGGATCTTTGTGTTTTCTCACTGGTGCCTCAAGCCTATATAGCGCCGCGTACTGCAGGCGTCATGGCGGAGAAATGTGCAGAGCGCACAAAGATACGCGCAGAGCCAGAGCTGACATTGCCAAAGTAACAATTGCTTGTAAATTATGACCCAGGGGCTGAGAACAGAAACATGGGAGGGAATGTATCCGAACATCGCACCCTGCATGAATGAAAGCCGCAGCTGCAGGGAGAACTAAAGATAACTTTCTCCTTTGTGCTGCATGTTCAGCACAGCAGGCGAGCACCTTCATAACACTATTAACCAGCAGAATAATACGTACAGTCATGGCCAAAAGTGTTGGCACCATAGAAATTCTTCCAAAAAATGAAGTTTTTCTCCAAGAAAATGATTATAAACTAGAAGGTGGCCCGATTCTACGCATTGGGCATTCTAGAATTTACGTATTGTGTAGTTCATGTATGATTTTTGTTATATATATATAGATGTTGTTGTGTGTACTTACCAAGTGTTTGTGTAGGGCGCTGTACATGTTCTGAGTGTCGCGGGGGGTGAGAGCGGTGTTGTATGTGTGTTGCGTTGTTTGTGGAGCGCTGTCTGTCTGTTGCGTTGTGTGTGTGTGTGTTGCGCGGTTTGTGTGGGTGTGGTGTGTTTTGGGGGAGGTATGATTTGTGCAATGTGTGTGTTGTGCGGTATGTGCGTATATTTATGTATGCCGCGGTGTTTGTGTATTGGGTGTTGTGTGTGTGCAGCGTTGTCTGTGTGTGTGGGTGTCTGTGTAGGGCGGTATTTGTGGTTCCCAGTGTGTGTGTGGTGTGTTGTGTGTGTGTGTGTGTGTTGGGGGGAGGTGTGCACCCCCCATCGTGCTCCATCCCCCATGCTGCGCACCCCCCATCGTGCTCCATCCCCCATGCTGCGCACTCCCCATCGTGCTCCATCCCCCATGCTGCGCACTCCCCATCGTGCTCCATCCCCCATGCTGCGCACTCCCCATCGTGCTCTATCCCTTATGCTGCGCATTCCCCATCGTGCTCCATCTCCCATGCTGCGCACTCCCAAACGTGCTCCATCTGCCATACTGCGCACTCCCGAACGTGCTCCATCCGCCATGCTGCGCACACCCAAACGTGGTCCATCCGCCATGCTGCGCACTCCCAAATGTGCTCCATCCGCCATGCTGCGCACTCCCAAACGTGCTCCATCCGCCATACTGCGCACTCCCCATCGTGCTGCATCCCCCATGCTGCGCACTCCCAAACGTGCTCCATCCGCCATGCTGCGCACTCCCAAACGTGCTCCATCCGCCATGCTGCGCACTCCCAAACGTGCTCCATCCGCCATGCTGCGCACTCCCAAACGTGCTCCATCCGCCATGCTGCGCACTCCCAAACGTGCTCCATCCGCCATGCTGCGCACTCCCCATCGTGCTCCATCCCCCATGCTGCGCACCCCCCATCGTGCTCCATCCCCCATGCTGCACCAGCATCAGCCTCTCTGCCCCCAGCATCAGCCTCTCTCCTCCCAGCATCAGCCTCTCTCCTCCCAGCATCAGCCTCTCTGTCCCCAGCATCAGCTTCTCTGTCCCCAGCATCAGCCTCTCTCCTCCCAGCCTCAGCCTCCCCCAGCATCAGCCTCTCTTCTCTCAGCCTCCCCCCTCCCAGCCTCCCTCCTCCCAGCCTCCCCCAGCATCAGCCTCCCCCTCCCAGCCTCCCCCAGCATCAGCCTCTCGCCTCCCAGCCTCCCCCAGCATAAGCCTCTCTCCTCCCAACCTCCCCCAGCATCAGCCTCCCCCTCCCAGCCTTCCCCAGGATCAGCCTCTCTACTCGCAGCCTCCCTCCTCCCAGCCTCCCCCAGCATCAGCCTCCCCCTCCCTGCCTCCCCCAGCATCAGCCTTTCTCCTCCCAGCCTCCCCCAGCATCAGCCTCTCTCCTCTCAGCCTCCCCCAGCATCAGCCTACACCCTCCCAGCCTCCCCCAGCATCAGCCTACCCCAGCATCAGCCTCCCCCAGTATCAGCCTCCCCCTCCCAGCCTTCCCCAGGATCAGCCTCTCTCCTCCCAGCCTCCCCCAGCACGCCGTGCTCCTCTGCCGACACTCACAGATCCGATCGCATACACTCACACACACACACTCACACATCAGAACACACTCACACACATCCGATCGCATACACTCACACACACACTGACGATATCGCACATACGCGCTCACACTCACAACATCCGGAGATACCACATGCTTCTGGCCATGTGATCCTCCGGCAGGTCCTGAAAGCTCACAGCACAGTATCGCCGCCGAGAAGCAAGCGATATCCCAGGATGTTGTGAGTGTGTGGATGCGATGTGATGTGTGTGTGAGGTGTGTGTGAGAGTGAGTGTGATCTGATGTGTGTGTGTGTGTGTGTGTGTGCGCGCTGTTATGTGTGTGTGTGTGTGTATGTTCTGCCGCTGCAGGACCTTGATGCGCTGGTAACTATGCTACCATGGTTACCAGCGTATCTCGTCCCCCGCTCGCACGGGAGCCCACACCAGCATACGCCGGCCAGCCCCAGCAATGCGAGGGTATGTGTCGGCTGGTTTGGCGGCGTACGCTGATGTGGGCTCCCGGGGGTACAGTACTCACCTGGGAGTCATGGCTCCGTGTCGGTTCAGGGAATGCGTGCGGGGGGCGGGGCCAGAGCGAGCGTGCATTGCGTGAGGGGGGCGGGGCGTGGCCGAGTTGCCAATGCGTGCAGGGTGCCGGGGCGAGAGGCCAATCCGTGTGGGGGGCGGAGCCTGGGCGAGCGGCCGGCCAATCCGTGTGGGGGCGGAGCCTGGGCGAGCGGCCAATCCGTGGGGGGGGGAGGGGCCATGGGGAGCCCAGCGGCCAATCAGCTTTGTGTCACCGTAAGGACACAATTTTGGAGCAAGACAGACAGACAGACAGACAGACAGAATAAGGCAATTATATATATAGATACATGTTTATTTCCTTTATGAATTCGAACAACACAAAAAAAAACAGAGAAAAACAGGCAAGGACCACACACACACACACACACACACACACACACACAAAATTGTTGGCACCCTCATCTTAATACTTGGTTTTCGCCCTTTGGAATAAATATCTGACATCAGTCGCTTCCTATAACCGTTCACTACTCCTCTCACCTGGAATTTCGGACTCTTCTTTATAATCTGCTCCAGGTCTCTCATATCTGAAGGCGTTTCCTCTTCTCCTCTCCTCTTCTTCTCTCTTCTCCTCTTCTCTTCTTTAAACAGCAATTTTCAGATCTCTCCAAAGGTGTCATTGGGATTTAAATCCAGACTCATTGCTGCCTCTTCAGAACTCTCCAGCGCTTTGTTTCCATCCATTTCTTGCGACTTCTAGAAGTGTTTGGAGTCATTGTTGTGCTGGAAGACCCCTGACCTAGCATGCACACCCAACTTTCTGACACTGGGCACCACATTGCCACCCAAAATCCTTTGGTAATCTTCAGATTTCATGATGTCTTGCACACAGTCAAGACATCCAGTGTGAGAGGCAGCAAAATATCTCTGACCTCCACCATATTTGACTGTAGGTTCTGTGCTCTTTTCTTTGTAGGCCTCATTCCGTTTATGGTAAACAGTCGAATTATTTGTTTTACCAAAAAGCTCTATCTTGGTCTCATCGGTCCACAAGACGCTTTCTTTTGACTTACTCACGTAGACAAAGGAACATCAAGATCTCTGGAGATGGACTCGTAACCTTGATATTGTTGATAATTTTCAACACTTCTGATTCTCAAGTCCTCAGACAGTTCTCTTCTCTTCTTTCTGTTTTCCATTCTTAGTGTGGGACAAACAGACACACAATGCAAAGATGGAGTCAACTTCTCCCTTTTTATCTGGTTTCAGGTGTGATTTTCATATTGCCCACACCTGTTACTTGTCTCAGGTGAGTTTGAATGAGCATCATATGCTTGAAACAAAGTTGTTTACCCACAATTTTGTCCAGCCCATTTTTGCTGTTTTGTATAAAATTATGGCCAATTTGCCTTTTTTCCTTTGTTCCAACAAAAAAGAAATAAACATGGGTATAACAAAACATGTGTAATTACAATAAATTTATGGGAGAAATACTTCATTTTCTGCATCAATTTCAAGGGTGCAAACACTTTCGGCCATGACTGGATATATGTTCGTTAATTGTGTTATCAGACATAACAGACTCCCTTAAATTAAAACCACTCTACATGGACTGAAAACCACCATACAGTGACCATTTAATGGAAATATCAATTCCACACCAGGTTCTCACCAGTTACTTTCTCACTGATTGTTATCATTCATTTTCCCTTTTTGTTTTCCATTCAGCCCTGACCACCATGACTTTTTCTCCCATCCATAACTCATCTCTGCAAAATGCAACACAGACATCTTTGATTACTCCTATTCTAGCCGCCTCCTAACATTCCCACCTCAACACAAACCATATAGTGCTATAACCAGTGCCCTAAAGATTAATAATGGTCCTCTGTGTCCTGTAAAGTACCCTCAAAATAACAGTGCCCCTACACAGTAGTAATGTTCCCTCTCTACTTTTGATAGTAATAATGCGCCCCTGCGCCTCCGTAGTTATATAGCACCATAGAGAAATAATGTCCCCATGTGCCTCCTTATAAGAATTATCCTGTGCCTCCTTTAACAATCATCTTCACACATTTAAAAAAAAAAAATGTCCTTGCACCTCCTTATAATATTAACGCACCCCAATAATAATAATAATAATAATAATAATAAAATCCCTACTGTTCTTACCCTACAATAATAATAATAATATTTATATAGCACCAACATATTCCACAGCACTTTACAATTAAGAGGGGACATGTACAGACACTAAAGATGTCGCAGAGGGACACATCGATCAGTTACAGGAGGAGTGAGGGTCAATCTATAAGGAAATGGGGGGACACAATAGGTAGAACGTGCTTGTCCTGTACACTCCGGCCATCATTATAATAAATAAGGGCTATGCTATGAAGCTGCAGGATCCGTCATCAGCCAGGACTAAGTGCAGCTACCTGGAGCTATTGGTTGCATGGAGGATATGGCGACAGATGAATAGGAAGAAGCAGATTCTAAGTAAAATTTAGAAGGAGGGAACAGGGGAAAGTTAGATATGTGAGATGAGGTGATAGGCCTGGGTTTTAAAACACTCTTAAAAATATGAGGTCTAGGTGTTAGTCAGATCATCCGGGGTAGTGCATTCCAGAAAGCTGGTGCAGCACGAGAGAAGTCTTGGCGATAGAGGTGGGAGGGTCGGATTATATCGAATGTCAGTCTTAGATCAGTTACAGAATGGTAGGGTGGTAGACAGAAATCGAGAGGAGATGTAGGGTGGTGCGGAACTGTGGAGCTTTGTGGGTGAGCGTGATAAGTTTGTATTGTATTCTGTAGCCGATGGGTAACCAGTGCAATGACTGGCACAGGGTGGAGGCATCGGTGTAGCGGCTGGACAGAAATACGACCCTGGTTGCCTCATTAAGGATGAATTGGAGAGGAGAAAGTTGGGTTAGAGCGAGATCAATCAGTAGAGAGTTACAGTAGTACAGACGGGAATGAATAAGAGCGACAGAAAGGGTTTCTGAAACTTCAAAGGTGAGAAAAGGTCGGATTCTGGAGATGTTTTTAAGATGCAGGTGGCGTGAGCGAATAGTGATTGTATATAGGGAATAAAGGAAACTTCTGTGTCATGCATTATTATTATTATTATTTATTTATAGAGCACCATTGATTCCATGGTGCTGTACATGAGAGGGGGTTACATACAGAATACATATACAAGTTACAATAGACAGACTAGTACAGAGGGAAGAGGGCCCTACCCTTGCGGGCTTACATTCTAAAGGATTTTGGGGAGGAGACATGTATGACCCAAGACAGCAAGCGTACCTCTGGGGAGTCATGGTAGAGCCACCACTGGCGGACACAATATAAGGGCCCCTGTGCCAGGACAATATATGGGCCCTCTGCAGCTCAAGAACTCCACATAGTGCACAATCCCACCTGCTTTGGGGGTAAAAATGGCCCCCAACCTCTTGAACCCCTGTGCGGCCGCACCAATGATATGTCAGGTAACTGAAACATCGAGTATCGGTCGGTCAGTAGAGGAGGAAACACAAGAAGTTCCGTTTGGGAGAAATTCAGTTTCAGGTAGAGGGGGGGCATGGTGTTAGATCAGGGGTGCACATTTTTTGGCCTAAGGGCCACATTGCTTCAATGAACCAATCCCAAGGGCTACAAAAAAACCCCAAAGCAACGTCCTAACACCGGACATGTGACCACGTCAGCCAATTAGAATGAATATATACTGCAATGATTGGCTGCAGCAGTCACATGTCCTTGGCTACCACACATAACAGCCACACCAGCAACATCAACAGTCCAGAAATTCCAGGGACTTTTTCCATCTGTCTGTAATAAGAAAATAAAACCCCGCATTAGTAATTTTTCGCACAATCTGGAAACATTACGCCTCAAAATGTCTTATTATTTTAATCAGCCTGAAAAATAATCCTTCTGCCATCCACAATATGGTTGCCGCGCTTTTTTTTTTGTAATATTGCCAATCACAATATGTCTTCGCTCTCCGGGTTAAGATCACGTGGTTCTATCACGTGCCACGGGAAGAATTCAGGGCACGCATCCAACCACAAGATGGCCGTCCATCACCTGACCGGTCAGGTGACATGCTCGGCTCCACCCTCGCTTCCAGCCGAGTGTGGGCGTGTCCCGGGGCGGACAGTGAGGGCTGCCAGTCAACATGGCGGCGCACAGGACCTCTCCCGTGAGGCGCAGAGCGTGATTCCCGGTGTGTGCAGCGGGCCGCCCCCGGAGGCTGCAGCATGGAGACGGAGGAGGAGCAGCACATGACTACGCTGCTCTGCATGGGATTCTCGGACCCGGGCGCCATCCGCAAGGCCCTGCGCCTGGCAAAGAACGACATTAACGAGGCGGTGGCTCTGCTGACTAACGAGCGGCCCGGCCTGGACTACGGCTACGAGCCCATGGACAGCGGCTCCCGGGGCGACGGCAGCAGGAGCACAGGCTTCGACCCGCCCCCCGCCTACCATGAGGTGGTGGAGCCCGAGGTGAGGGAGCTGTCAGACCCGGCCGTGTGACAGGAGGAGGGAATGAGGGGTGCGTGTGTGACAGGAGGAGGGAATGAGGGGTGCGTGTGTGACAGGAAGAGGGAATGAGGGGTGTGTGATAGGAGGGAATGAGGGGTGCGTGTGTGACAGGAGGAGGGAATGAGGGGTGCGTGTGTGACAGGAGGAGGGAATGAGGGGTGCGTGTGTGACAGGAGGAGGGAATGAGGGGTGCGTGTGTGACAGGAGGAGGGAATGAGGGGTGCGTGTGTGACAGGAGGAGGGAATGAGGGGTGCGTGTGTGACAGGAGGAGGGAATGAGGGGTGCGTGTGTGACAGGAGGAGGGAATGAGGGGTGCGTGTGTGACAGGAGGAGGGAATGAGGGGTGCGTGTGTGACAGGAGGAGGGAATGAGGGGTGCGTGTGTGACAGGAGGAGGGAATGAGGGGTGCGTGTGTGACAGGAGGAGGGAATGAGGGGTGCGTGTGTGACAGGAGGAGGGAATGAGGGGTGCGTGTGTGACAGGAGGAGGGAATGAGGGGTGCGTGTGTGACAGGAGGAGGGAATGAGGGGTGCGTGTGTGACAGGAGGAGGGAATGAGGGGTGCGTGTGTGACAGGAGGAGGGAATGAGGGGTGCGTGTGTGACAGGAGGAGGGAATGAGGGGTGCGTGTGTGACAGGAGGAGGGAATGAGGGGTGCGTGTGTGACAGGAGGAGGGAATGAGGGGTGCGTGTGTGACAGGAGGAGGGAATGAGGGGTGCGTGTGTGACAGGAGGAGGGAATGAGGGGTGCGTGTGTGACAGGAGGAGGGAATGAGGGGTGCGTGTGTGACAGGAGGAGGGAATGAGGGGTGCGTGTGTGACAGGAGGAGGGAATGAGGGGTGCGTGTGTGACAGGAGGAGGGAATGAGGGGTGCGTGTGTGACAGGAGGAGGGAATGAGGGGTGCGTGTGTGACAGGAGGAGGGAATGAGGGGTGCGTGTGTGACAGGAGGAGGGAATGAGGGGTGCGTGTGTGACAGGAGGAGGGAATGAGGGGTGCGTGTGTGACAGGAGGAGGGAATGAGGGGTGCGTGTGTGACAGGAGGAGGGAATGAGGGGTGCGTGTGTGACAGGAGGCGGGAATGAGGGGTGCGTGTGTGACAGGAGGCGGGAATGAGGGGTGCGTGTGTGACAGGAGGCGGGAATGAGGGGTGTGTGATAGGAGGGAATGAGGGGTGCGTGTGTGACAGGAGGAGGGAATGAGGGGTGCGTGTGTGACAGGAGGAGGGAATGAGGGGTGCGTGTGTGACAGGAGGAGGGAATGAGGGGTGCGTGTGTGACAGGAGGAGGGAATGAGGGGTGCGTGTGTGACAGGAGGAGGGAATGAGGGGTGCGTGTGTGACAGGAGGAGGGAATGAGGGGTGCGTGTGTGACAGGAGGAGGGAATGAGGGGTGCGTGTGTGACAGGAGGAGGGAATGAGGGGTGCGCGTGTGACAGGAGGAGGGAATGAGGGGTGCGCGTGTGACAGGAGGAGGGAATGAGGGGTGCGCGTGTGACAGGAGGAGGGAATGAGGGGTGCGCGTGTGACAGGAGGAGGGAATGAGGGGTGCGCGTGTGACAGGAGGAGGGAATGAGGGGCGCGCGTGTGACAGGAGGAGGGAATGAGGGGCGCGCGTGTGACAGGAGGAGGGAATGAGGGGCGCGCGTGTGACAGGAGGAGGGAATGAGGGGCGCGCGTGTGACAGGAGGAGGGAATGAGGGGCGCGCGTGTGACAGGAGGAGGGAATGAGGGGCGCGCGTGTGACAGGAGGAGGGAATGAGGGGCGCGCGTGTGACAGGAGGAGGGAATGAGGGGCGCGCGTGTGACAGGAGGAGGGAATGAGGGGCGCGCGTGTGACAGGAGGAGGGAATGAGGGGCGCGCGTGTGACAGGAGGAGGGAATGAGGGGCGCGCGTGTGACAGGAGGAGGGAATGAGGGGCGCGCGTGTGACAGGAGGAGGGAATGAGGGGCGCGCGTGTGACAGGAGGCGGGAATGAGGGGCGCGCGTGTGACAGGAGGCGGGAATGAGGGGCGCGCGTGTGACAGGAGGCGGGAATGAGGGGCGCGCGTGTGACAGGAGGCGGGAATGAGGGGCGCGCGTGTGACAGGAGGAGGGAATGAGGGGCGCGCGTGTGACAGGAGGAGGGAATGAGGGGCGCGCGTGTGACAGGAGGAGGGAATGAGGGGCGCGCGTGTGACAGGAGTGAGCAAGGGGCAAACGAGGTGACAGGAGGTGGGAGTGAGAGAACACGCGTGGAATGACATTTGGCGTGACAGGAGGAGGGAGCAAAAGGACCTGTGAGTGCCAGTAGGAGTGAGCGGGGAACATGTATGTGACACTTGGGGCGTGGGACATGTGGCGGGTGTCTCTCCGGTCGCTATCATCTCTGGGGGCTTGCTTGTGTCTTGACATTTCGGGGGCTGTGTTGGCTTCTCCGCTGGGGTCTCGTGTTCTGGTTTTGGTCCGGTCTCGGGGGTCTTCCTCTTTGTGGAGGGGTGAGATCTCGGAGCTGGCAGTATTCAGGATATTTCTGTCCTTAGGCGATCTCTTCAGCTGATGTGGCCCTCTGTTGTGACGCCTGTAAATATCCCCTCCTGTCAGCAGCGCATACACATGATTGTGATCACATACAGGCTGCAGGAAAATGTTGACTGGTGAAATTCTATATAAAACTGTCACTTCATATAGGCGCAGTAGGGTTGATCTACAGTGCGGGGGTCCGCAGACAGGCGACGTTCAGGGTCAGCTCAGGGTCACATTTCGTCTGTGTCCCGTTCTTGATCACATTTGGGGCTTCCTTCTGAATTCATGAAGAAACGCAGTCCAGATGGAGACTGTACAGGGGTATGTGGTGCCGGGTGCGGGGGCGAATGTCACCAGGACCCCTCACCTTCCATGCGGCAGAGAGCGGCTCTGGATTTCCCGTATAACCCCTCTAAATTCAACTAAGCAAACACAGTCCAACATAGGAGCCCTTAGGGCTGCTTCTCACTTGCGAGTTTCTCGCAGTAGAGCAATGGTAGAAAATCTCGCATTGGAATCGGACACATGTTAGTGAATGATTCAGCTCTCATCTGCGATTTTTTTTTTTTTTTCTTTCTCAGTCCAAATCGGACGGAGAAAAAAATCACAGCATGCTGCTTTTTTGCGAGTTTCTACTGCGAGTCTCTCCAATGCAAGTCTATGGGAGCGTGTAAATAATCGGATGTCACGGGACGGCACTCACACCATCCTAGTGACATCCGATTTTCTAAACACATTTCTCGCTTGTTTCCTAAAACACTGGAAACGAGTGATGTCTCCCAATGTCTGTCAATCACTATTCTCTGTCAGTCGGTCTCTCCCTCTCGGTCTCTATTCTCTCTCTGTCGGTCCGTCACTATCTCTGTCCCTCACTCACAGTCTGTCAGTCTATCCCTCTCCTCCCCTCTCTCATACTCACCCACCCCCGATCCCCGGCGCGGCGCTGCACGGCGTTCACACTGCTCCGGCGGCTTTTACTATTTTGAAAAAGCCGGCCGCTCATTAAACAATCTCTTATTCCCTGCTTTCCCCGCCCACTGGCGCCTATGATTGGTTGCAGTGAGACACGCCCCCCACGCTGAGTGACAGGTGTCTCACTGCACCCAATCACAGCAGCCGGTGGGCGTGTCTATACTGTGCAGTGAAATAAATAATTAAATAATTAAAAAAAAACGTCGTCCGGTCCCCCCCAATTTTAATACCAGATAAAGCCATACGGCTGAAGGCTGGTATTCTCAGGATGGGGAGCTCCACGTTATGGGGAGCCCCCCAACATAACAATATCAGTCAGCACCCACCCAGAATTGCCGCATACATTATATGCGACAGTTCTGGGACAGTACCCGGCTCTTCCCGATTTGCCCTGGTGCGTTGGCAAATCGGGGTAATAAGTAGTTAATCGCAGCCCATAGCTGCCACTAAATCCTAGATTAATCATGTCAGGCGTCTCCCTGAGATACCTTCCATGATTAATCTGTAAGTTACAATAAACAAACACACACAACTGAAAAAATCATTTATTAGAAATAAAAAACACTAACAAATTCCCTCATCAACAATTTAATAAACCCCAAAAAGCCCTCCATGTCCGGCGTAATCCAGGATGGTCCAGCGTCGCATCTAGTTCTGCTGCATGAAGGTGACCGGAGCTGCAGAAGACACCGCCGCTCCTGTCAGCTCCACGCAGCAAATGAGGGGAGTAGCGCGATCAGTTGAGCTGTCACTGATGGAGGATCCAGCGGTGCCCGCTGGTAACCTCAGTGACAACTCAGCTGATCACGCTACTCGCCACATTTGCTGCGTGGAGGTGACAGGAGCGGCGGTGTCTTCTGCAGCTCCGGTCACCTTCATGCAGCAGAGCTGGAAGCGACGCTGGACCATCCTGGATTACGCCGGACATGGAGGGCTTTTTGGGGCTTATTAAATTGGTGAACCAGGGAATTTGTTAGTGTTTTTTATTTCTAATAAAGGATTTTTCAGGTGTGTGTGTTTATTTACTGTAGCTTACAGATTAATCATGGAAGGAATCTCGGGGAGACGCCTGACATGATTAATCTAGGATTTAGTGGCAGCTATGGGCTGCCATTAACTCCTTATTACCCCGATTTGCCAACGCACCAGGGCAAATCGGGAAGAGCCGGGTACAGTCCCAGAACTGTCGCATATAATGTATGCGGCAAATCTGGGCGGCTGCTGACTGATATTGTTAGGCTGGGGGGCTCCCCATAACGTGGGGCTCCCCATCCTGAGAATACCAGCCTTCAGCCGTATGGCTTTAACTGACTGGTATGAAAATTGGGGGGACCGCACACCGTTTTTTTAAATTATTTAATTATTTATTTCACTGCACAGTATAGACACGCCCACCGGCTGCTGTGATTGGGTGCAGTGAGACACCTGTCACTCAGCGTGGGGGCGTGTCTCACTGCAACCAATCATAGGCACCTGTGGGCGGGGAAAGCAGGGAATACGAGATTGTTTAATGAGCGGCCGGCTTTTTCAAAATAGTAAAAGCCGCGGCAGCAGTGTGAACGCCGTGCAGCGCCGCGCTGGAGATCGGGGATCGGTGAGTATGAGAGAGGGGGGGAAACTTCAGTCACTCGGGGGGTTAGCGGTCACCGGTGAGCCCTTCACAGGTTACCGCTAATCAGGACGCGGCACAGACAGAGAAGCGCGGCATGACAATGAAGTCGGGGGAAGTTCACCCGAGTTCATTCTGATCGTGCGGCTCTGTCTGTGTCTGCTGTCATCTGCCATTCAGCTCTGCTACATGGCTGTCTGTGTCTGCTGTCAGCGGTCATGTAGCAGAGCTGAATGGCAGATGACATAGTAAAAAATACGCATTACACACGCATTACACACGCTAGTAAAATCATTAATTTATTCAGAAAAAGCATCACACTTGCGTTGCACTCGGACCTAACGTGAACTAAAATCAGCTGAGTATTTTTCAGCCCAGTCGGACCGATTTTACTCGCATAGATGTGTTTCCAGCCTTAGAGCTGTTCTAGTGTCCATCTATTTCGTTAAAAGAAAAAAAAATTTGGTACCGTGTTGTCAGTCAGTGGATAAATGATTTGCGCTCCATCAGCGAAACGAAATTATAATCTTGTAGTTCTGATACCTTTTAATGGCTAACAAAAATATTTTTGTTAACCATTAAAAGGTATCAGAACTACAAGATTATAATTTTCTTTCAGTATTTAGTTAAGTCTCATTGTTGTCTTGATCTAATCCAAGGGATGCAGAGTAACCCAAAATCAGTTATGTCACAGGCACAAAGAGCAAACCTGTACCACTATCCTCTGTTATTATAGCTCAGAGCTGCGCTCACTATTCTGCTGGTGCAGTCACTGTGTACATACATTACTTATCCTGTGTAACTTCCTGTATTATACTCCAGAGCTGCGCTCACTATTCTGCTGGTGCAGTCACTGTGTACATACATTACTTATCCTGTGTAACTTCCTGTATTATACTCCAGAGCTGTACTCACTATTCTGCTGGTGCTGTCACATACATTACTTATCCTGTGTAACTTCCTGTATTATACTCCAGAGCTGCACTTCCTATTCTGCTGGTGCTGTCACATACATTACTTATCCTGTTACTTTATACCCCAGAGCTGCGCTCTCTACTTTCTGAAGTCTCTCTGCTCAGTGCCTCCTATTTAGAACTTTTGAGAAAAGTGAAGAGGATTCGTCTATGCGGCAGTTTTACTTTAAAGCCTTTTCTAAAAGGACTAAAAATTAAAAGTGCCTCCAGATCTGTAGTAGTGAGTGCTGCATGTAACATGTGGATGAAAACCTGTGCAGGGAGACCACGACCCTGCCGCTCCCCACCGCCGAGCTCCCCGCCGCCGAGCTCCCCGCCGCCGAGCTCCCCACCGCCGAGCTCCCCACCGCCGAGCTCCCCACCGCCGAGCTCCCCACCGCCGAGCTCCCCACCGCCGAGCTCCCCTGCACTTGCCAGACCCGTCCAACTTCATTTTCACACTTTGGCCCAATATTTCCGCACAGAATCAGAGGACCACATCAGACATTACCACTCAGCCGTACAGGGAAAGGAAATTGGCGAGTAGCTGGGAGCGGAGGTTTTGTAAAGTGGAGGTTCCGTACTCTACATGTTTGTGGGCAGCTCACGTTACAGATGCCAGTCTGCTTCCTCACCAGGGCACGGGTCACATGACTGTAGAGAGCGACGCTCTGGAGGCAGGAGAGCTGGCTTTGTATTCCATGTACGATCATCTCCCTTCTCAACACCCCAACCATTACCCTTAATTTAATATAAATAAAAAAATAGAATATATATATATATATATATATATATATATATATATATATATATATAATATATATATATATATATATATATATATATATATATATAGATGTATGTATGTATGTGTGTGTGATATAGATATAGATATATATAGATATATATAGCTATAGATATATAATGTGTGTGTGTATATATATATATATATAGATATAGATATATAATGTGTGTGTGTATATATATATATATATATATATATATATATATATATATACACACACACTGTGTGTATATGTGTGTATATGTATATATACACACAAGCTTGCAAAAGCGTTAGTCCAGCCTGCCTCATCCACCACGTGCTGGGAGTTGTAGTACTTGTACTTGTAGTAAAGTCTGCAGTTATTTACGTGCCATAGCGCAGCATGGGTGGCAAAATGAAGCCAGGGAAAATAGCAATGTCAGCGGAGTTAATCCCGTTTCTTATATCCGCGCAGTGTGAAGACCGGAGAATATCACATCGAGATCATTGACCTAAATCCCTTTAAACTAAGAGCGGATCAGAGCCGCATGTAAGCTGATTGGGCTGTACGGATACTTGGTGCCATTAGTAGGGGTTATCAGCAGCTGGAATCACAGCTACTGGGGACGTAGACCACTAGAGACCCCTAAATACTCCGCTTATAACCGTGCAGGAGCGTTATTACAGGAGAGCCGGATATCAGTCACATATACTATACGTGTCTGGAGCGTTATAAGAGGAGCTGCTGACATCGATGTATATGGATGTAAAGGTCCCTGTGACACAAAGTGAGGATCATTGGGGGCAGAGATGTTTCCAGACTTCTCATCAGGTGACCTACTAAAGAAACACTGTCCTCTTCCTGTGATTGGCTGACAACGGGGAACAATAGATTGCCTTCATCTGCATAGCGGTTGTAAAAGAGATGACGTTTAGTGTCCCTTTAGTGTTTTGTGTCTGTTCTGGCGAGTGGTCACATTACTTCTCTGCAGAAGGTGCTGACTTTGCGGGGCCGTCCGGCTGACGTATGGGGACTATAAATAGAGGGAGGTCCGCTGGTTCCCTGTATGTGCGGGTGACAAACCAGGACAGTGTGTTATCACCAAGCTGTAGTTTTGTGTAACCTGCTGATTCGTCTCGAACAGTTCCCTGTGTGTCAGTCTTTACTGTATCTCTGGCATTGTAGTCATGAATCAGGAGGCCCTGGATGAACTGAGCTGTAGGTCGCTTCCAGAACACACACGATTGTACACGGAGGTGAATAGAAATGTTGGGTGGATACAATGTGTCTTGTAATGTGCAATAATCATCTGTCTAGTGATGATCATTGATTAGAGGCTGAATGTGAGGCCGCAGAGACCGTGCTCCCATAGACCGTGCTCCCATAGACCGTGCTCCCATAGACCGTGCTCCCATAGACCGTGCTCCCATAGACCGTGCTCCCATAGACCGTGCTCCCATAGACCGTGCTCCCATAGACCGTGCTCCCATAGACTCTAGAGCTGTCTTTTATTTTTTGCACTCCAGGCTGGATCTCTTTGCTGGGAGACCCCCACCCCTCATACATCGTATACAGGAATATTGTGGAGGTTTTCCCATTATATAAAGTGATGGAAGTGAGTAATAGAGGTCAGTCCTGGGGGATGAGGGGGTCCAGATACTGGTTTTGTACCAGTCCATTTTTCAGTTGTTCCTGGCCTCCCACAGTGCAGTGGCTGCAGCTGGCCGGATTGTCAGCTCCTCTGACCGGTATGTTTCTCTCCCCCCCATTCCTGCGTGTATGACCCATAAAATAACAATTCCAGAGCTGCTTTCCCCTCCTAGAGACATCAGTATAAAGTGACAGTGGTGTGTCTGAGATTGTCACCACTGATTACAGTGTCCGGCTGTGTCGCCCTCTACTGGTGGCACCAGATCTCACATTTTTAAATACGTTTCTAGTAGGAATAACAGAGAAATGGCACAACACAGAAATCAAGATTGTACGGAATTAAAAAAAAAATGACTATTGCAGTTAATGCAATTATATAAGGAGTCATACGGGGACGCGGACAGATATGAGGATACATCTGCATGGGACTGATACACGGCGGATTTTCTGAAACTCTGCCTTAAATTAACCAGCGTTGAAGTTGAGCTCTTACATGGGAGATGTTACCAGTGCAGAAGGGGCAAGTTTTTGCTCTTAGTTTATTCCTGCTGCTTCGCTGCGTATACTGTGGTGGTGGTGTGTTTTTTTTTTTCTTTTCTTAAAATCCGCCATACGGTTCCGCAGATGCAGATATTTTTGGGGGGCTAATTATTAGGTTTTTATCAAAGGGGTGCGGCTGACAAGATCCTCAGGGCGTCATTGGGCTCCTTTGTGTAATACTTGTAAAGACCATAAAAATTAGTCCTAAGTAAAAAGACCATACCTACTACAAGGAATGGAGGCCGCCCGTATGATGAATAATGGAGGCCGCCCGTATGATGAATAATGGAGGCCGCCCATATGATGAATAATGGAGGCCGCCCATATGATGACAGGTTGAAAAAGTTAGATATGTTTAGCTTAGAAAAAAGACGTCTCAGAGTAGATCTCATTTATATCTATAGATACATGTGTGGTCAATATAAAGGACTGGCACATGACTTATTTCTTCCAAAGACAATACTAAGGACCAGGACCAGGACCACTGCGAGTGGAAGAAAAGCGATTCCGGCAGCTAAACAGGAAAGGGTTCTTTACAGTTAGAGCAGTCAGACTGTGGAATGCGACCACAAGAGGTAGTAATGGCAGATACTATAACAGCTTTATATCAGGGCTGGAGGATTTCCTCACTACACAACATTGTTGGTTATAAATGACCTAGTGACTAAATGTAGAACTGGTGGAGGAAGGTTGAACTAGATGGACCTAGGTCTTTTTTTCAACCTAAGTAACTATGTAATATCCCTGGAACTACCGGTATATGGCGGATTTGCAAAAAGAATTACACATGGAATAAATTATGAGCAAAAACTGTTCACTTTTGGACTGGAGACAGGTTCTCTTTAAAGGGGGTTGTCCACTTTTCTCTTGTTAGTGGCACTTTTCCCACACACCCCTCTCCACACAGTGGTGTATGATGGAGGGTCATGTGACCAGACCTGTCCAATAGCCGCCACCTTTAAGGAATTTCATCCACTTTCTGCTTGAAAAATCTGTAGCGTAAATTAACGTCTTCGGCATCGAAATCCAGAAAGTGCCAATTTATACAAATGTTTGCCCTTTGCCAGCAAATTTTTAGCATTTCTGTAATTTGCAACAAATCCCCCTAGTATGATGTGAATTTTGCAGCTGGGGACGTTATGCAATGACTTATCCTAAGTGTATGTGCACATGTCGATTTCCAGGAGGATGATCCAGTTGGATTTTTCAAGAGGAAGACCTTTCAGGAAATGCTGTTGGGTGTCTTAATCTCTTTTTTTTTTTTTTTTTTTTTTTTTTTTTTACTTTTTCCTGAATCATCTTTTTGGCATTTTGGGGGGCTTATTGGATGATATTGGCTGGCGGCATATGTTTTTGATTTTTGTTTTTTCCAGTTTTGTTGTGTTTTTTTTTTTTGTTTTTTTTTATAATGTCAATTTCTTTTTAAATTCATTCAACAATTAGGAAATTGCTAGCAGTTTTTAAAGCAAAATTGCTGGCAAAATACTCAAAAAGATCCTGGGCATCTCCAGAATCTTTCCATTGACTTGTATTGTAAAGTATAGTGTGGAAACCGCCTGGAGAATGGGCCGCTCTCTTCTTTTACCCGTTTGGCGTATTTGGAAAGCTGAAGTGGTTAAGAGACAGGAACGTACGATCAGCGAGTGGTTTTTACATGGAAATATGTAGTTTGTTTTTTTTTTCTTAGTGTTTAGTTAGCAGGTTTTTTAGACACATTTCACAGCAGTGCCATCTGAAAAAAGACATTGTGTGCAGCTGATAGTGGCAGCAGCTGGATACTGGACGTCCGCCTCGCATTGATTTGAATGGCAGGCGGATGTGCAGTACACGGCCACGGCCACTATTTGTTGACGAAGCAGCTCTGGCACTGAGCATTTCCATGCACCTTATGCCGCCGCCAGCCAAGAGAGTAGCTGATCGCGGGGGTGCGGAGTGTCAGACCCCGGCCGATCTGACATTGATATCCTATCCTAAGGATAGCCCATTAATGTAAAAGTAGTGGACAACCCCTTTAAGTGCTCTGGGCGTGTCAAAGCACTTCCCACAATGCTGTCTGCCCAGTTCTATTTCCTGCCCAGCCTTCCCCTGCTTGACTGTCAGCTCACTGGTGTCATCTGACGCAGGCCATGATATTCTATGGAAGGGGAGGAGGAGAGAGGCACAGGTTGTACTGAACTTTTTAAGTCTTTTAAATATGAAGTTTTTTGAGGCAGTAAAAAAAAAAATCTTAGTAGTGAAAATCATTTCAGGAAACTCTGATTTTTGAAGTTTTCTATTTTCTAGTGTATTTTTTTAAGTTGCTTTTTTTTTTTTCCCCTTCATTTATTACAGTTTTTTCATTGGTTATTACTTAGTTTGGAGCATTTTCCATTAGGAGATGCCTCAAAGAAGCGACCTGCACTTTCTTTTCTCCCACCAGACATTTTTCATAAGTTGAAAATGCAAAGGAATTGGTTTTACAGTAGACTTATGTACGTAAAGTCTCAAGTGAGCGGCACGGTGGCTCAGTGGTTAGCACTGCAGTCTTGTGGTGGCTCAATGGTTAGCACTGCAGACTTGTGGTGGCTCAATGGTTAGCACTGCAGCGCTGGGGTCCTGGGTTCAAATCCCACCAAGGACACCATCTGCAAGGATTTTGTATGTTCTCCCCGTGTTTGCGTGGGTTTCCTCCCGGGTTCTCCGGTTTCCTCCCACACTCCAAAAACATACAGACAGGGACTCTAGATTGTGAGCCCCAATGGGGACAGTGTTGCCAATGTATGTAAAGCGCTGTGGAATTAATAGCGCTATATAAATGAATAAAATTATTATTAATTATTTTAAATGAGTTCTCAGGCGTCGTTTAGAGCAGAGAAGCTTAAAAAAGGAACTCTCCAAAAAATCAATCTTTGGGTAGAAACCCTCACAAGTGTTTTGGCTCATGCCAGAGCTGGAGTCTCATTTACACTGCTCAGTACTGCTGTGTAATGTGCTCCATGCTGCTGCTGCTTGTCTCTGTGTGCTATGGAGGAGCAGGAATCCCTCGTGTGTGTATGGGAGACATCAGAGCAGGCAGTCTCTTCCCACCAGCTCAGGGGCAACTAAAATTAATAGGGAAATCTGGTGATAAACTCAGGCTACAAGTCATTAATGACCAGATAATAATAATTAATAATAATAATGACCAGATAGTGATTTTCCTCTTGTGCACACAGCAGTTACTTTCTATCCGTTCTGTGGCCCTTTTAGTGTCTGACTTAGTGGGAGACTTAAGCTGTGGGGTCATCATTCTTTATCCCCCTATAATAGGGTAGTGATGCTTGTCCTCGTGGCTCTTGTGTCTCTGGCACACTCCGTTTCTCTGCGTGACCAGTTTGACATTTGTGACTTCGGGGACGTTCTGTGCACAGCTGCAGCTCGTACTGGAAAAATCACCTCCCACAGGAGAAGTATCGTCTCCTCCACTGGGACTGCGCTCGCCATAAATGCCACATAATAAAGCGAAGACCTGCTATAATCTCCAGGTCTGCTGCTTCCTAAGGCTATATGTCCACGGTAGAATGTACCTGCGGATTTTTCTGCATGAAAATCTGCGACTTTCGCGGCAAATCCGCACCTTATTTTTGCCGCGGATTACCGCGAATTTGCCGCGGATTTTGATGCAGATTTTTTTTTTTTCCCCATTGTATACCCAAAATCCGCAACAATAATTGACATGCTGCAGATTTTTCCGGATCAAAATCCACGGCAAATCCGCCGCGGAAAAATCCGCAGCATGGACACAGCATTTCCAAAATGCCATTGAAATGGCTTGGAAGTGCCGCTGCTGCAGATTTTCGGAAAATCCGCGGCAAATCCGCGGCAAAATCCGCGGTAAATCCGCAGCGTGGGCACATAGCCTAATAGACTTTATGGGTCAGATCCTCCCCGTGTCTGCTCCTGCCATCAATTCTATCTAGAGAGGTACAAACATAACTCACAGCTGAGGGGTTGCTACAATTGTATCTAGTTGAGACAATCTCCTTGGAGCTCCACGAACTGATACATTGTTGCATTGTTGCTGCTGTAGGTTGATGGGCTTCATATGTAACAAACACAGCTGCTAGCAGATGGGGCAGCACTGATGAGAATGTCCGTTCAAAAAAAATAAAAAATAAATAAAAATATATATATTTACACTCACACACATACATGCATACATGTATACTTGTACACACATACATATATACATACTTATATATACACTCACACACATACATACATTAGTATATTCTTGCACCATGTAACGCTAGTCTGAATCTTCTCTGGTTCTTGTGTTTTCGGCCTCTCGTGCAGCACCAGTCGTTCTCTAATGAACCTTGTGTCTGTGGATGATTTTTTTCCTCCCTGTGGGACTTTATCTGATGCAAGGATTCGTCAATATCTTGTTTTCTTGCTGTGTAGACGTCTCGCCTCCAGTCTCTGGAGCCGCCGCATATATTTTAACCTCCCCAATGCCACTGCTGTATCTCTATACATGAACTAGGAGGCTCTGGATGAATATATAGGTCCTGATTCATCGTGTTTTGCACGTTTTTTTTCTTTCCGGAGTAAAAATGTATTTATTTAATTACCGTATTTTTCATTTTATAAGACACATTTGATTATAAGACTCGCTCCAAAGTTAGAGGGAAAAAAAGGGGATCCGTCTTTGTCACAAACCACCGGGGGGGTCACTCAGAAATCCCCCGCGCTGGCTACCAGTACGTCACAATCGGGGGGTAACAAGCAGGAGTCAACCCTCCTTTATACCTCCCGACCGACAGACAGAGCACGTGACGCGCTCTCTAGCGCCCCTCTTATAGTCAGGCCAATTATGGAATTGCCCGACAATAAGCAAGGAGGCCGCTATACTACTTATGCCGATTATTGAAGGGTCCCCGGTGAGAGTAGGGTATATATTCCCCCGACCTCCGCGGGCGGAATATATAATATCTTCCCGGATCTCACTGGCCTCCCCACAATAATCCTTGGCACAACTCGCTGCCACCAACCGATTTACGGTAACTATTAGCCGAACACACAGACGTGGGATTCAAGATCGAGATAACAGAACAGCCCAGGATTAATTATATAATTTAATCGCCTAAAGCACACTAGAAACTACAATATATACAATAGGGAATCTACAGAATATACAGTTATGTCAGAGTACAGTTACAGATAAAGCATGGTTTACAAACAGGCATACACAGTTCAATCAGTTACCTTGTGCGTCTGGCCACAGGGGGGCGCTGTAGACCAGGTTTCCAGGAACTCTCTCACAGGTCTGTCCCAACCAGGCCCCCGAGCAGAAGAACCCTGGAAAACGGCCGAAGTAGGGTTATCAACCTGGGCAGATCCAGGTCCCCTCCTACCTTAGTGACCTCACAGGGAAGCACTGCCACTCCCCCTGCATGGATCAGAATTATCCAGCAAAGGGGATATTGGCCATAACTTTGCCTGGGAGCGTCGTAGGCAGACGCCAATGCTCTCATTGTGACAGTTATGAATTTAGCTACAGAACGAGGGGACTCATGACCTGTCTACGAGTTCCCATATGGCTGATATCACGCCTGGGGTATTTCCCAAGCTCCCCCTTCCATAAAAAAGGTGTGCCAGCATCGTCCGCCTGCGCAAACATCATTTTTATGGTTGCCATATTTATCGGAGATATGGCTTGCGAGATATGAACCATTTTTTACTGGAGTCGTTCTGTCTGGCTACTTCCAAGCCTTGCTAATGAGATACAACTCTTGTTACAGGGGGACGGCAGGGAGTCATCCTGGGTCCATTGTCCTCACATCATCTCATCTCCATATCAGAGGAGATGGCTGTTGGAGGTGTAAGTGGGATGTGACACCTTCACAGATGCTGGACATTTGAGAACCAGAAGGGAGGGGGGCACTGCCAGGGAGTGATGAGAGCAATTATGACTTCTAGTCATAATTCCTCTTCATATCCCAGGATTTACCTCACACCTCCCCCCTTTTGAGGGCGCTAGGGGGCAGCACACTCCGGTGTTCCCCCGTGCGCCCGTCCGCGACCTCTCCTTGTCGGGACAGCCCGTCTGCGTTACCGTGGTCACGGCCCCTTTTGTGGCGAATGGTGAAGTCGTATTGCTGGAGCGCAAGGCTCCATCGCAACAATCGCCCATTCGTCCCAGAGACGGTGTGCAACCAGCTGAGGGGATTGTGGTCCGTCTCCACGATGAAGTGGCGCCCGTATAGATAGGGTTGCAGACGCTGCAGGGCCCACACTATGGCCAGGCACTCCTTCTCCATTGTAGAATAGGCCACTTCCCTTGGTAACAGCTTCCTGCTCAGGTACAAGACTGGGTGCTCTTGGCTCGCAGAGTCCACCTGGCTGAGCACCGCACCGAGGCCGAAGTCACTGGCGTCGGTCTGTACTACAAACGGCCGCGTGAAGTCGGCTGCCTGTAGCACGGGCGGGCTGGACAGGGCGTCCTTTAGGGCCCGGAAGGCTGTCTCGCAGTCCACTGTCCAATCGACTGCAGAGGGCAGCTTCTTCTTGGTGAGGTCCGTCAAGGGCTTTGCCAGGCTACTATAGCATGGAACAAACCTCCTATAGTACCCAGCGGTCCCCAAGAAGGACATCACCTGCTTCTTGGTCCTGGGGGTGGGCCAGGATGCGATGGCCTCCACTTTCTCAGGCTCGGGCTTCAGCGTTCCCCCACCTACCCGGTGACCGAGGTACTGGACCTCGCTCATGGCCAGCTGACACTTTCCCGGCTTGATGGTCAAACCTGCCCGGTGGATCCGCCTGAGCACCTGTGCTAGATGCTCTAGGTGGTCCTCCCAGGTGGGACTGAAGACGGCAATGTCATCCAGGTACGCGGCCGCGTACCCTTCAAGTCCCTTGAGCAGGGTGTTGACCATCCGCTGGAAAGTGGCAGGGGCATTCCTCATCCCGAATGGCATCACCGTGGACTCGTACAGTCCAAATGGGGTAATAAAGGCAGAGCGTTCCCTGGCCTTGCGAGTCAGGGGGATCTGCCAATATCCCCGGCTCAGGTCCATGATGGTCAGGTACTGAGCCCCGGCCAACTGATCGAGCAGGTCATCGATGCGTGGCATTGGGTACGCATCGGCGACCGTGACAGCATTGAGCCCCCTGTAGTCCACGCAGAACCGAGTGGTTCGGTCCTTCTTAGGGACGAGGACTACAGGCGAGGCCCAAGCGCTGTTGGATGCCTGGATCACCCCCAGCTCCAGCATCTCGTCAATCTCCTGGCGCATGTGTTGCTGCACCTCCAGGGAGACCCGATATGCTGAACGCCGGATCGGGGGATGATCCCCAGTGTCCACGTGATGGACAGCCAAGTCAGTCCTTCCGGGCTGGTTGGTAAACAACCCCCGGAAGGGGAGGAGGGTGGCCCACAGCTGGGACCGTTGGTCCTCCAAGAGCTGGTGGCCAACCTCCACATCCTCAATGGATCCGCCTGCCCTAACCTGGGCTAGCATATCCAAGAGGGTTTCCGCTTCTCCCTCCTCGGGCAGGTTGCACACGGGGAGCGCACATGCCTCCCGCTCATGATGTGCCTTCATCATGTTCACATGGAAGGGCTTCCGCCTTCCACGGGCAGGGTCCAGGGTGACCAGGTACGTCACAGGGTTGAGCTGCTGGTACACGAGGTATGGGCCTTCCCAGGCTGCCTGAAGCTTGTCCTGTGGTACGGGGACCAGTACCCACACCTCTTGACCCACTTGGTAGGTCCTCTCACAAGCGTTCTGGTCGTACCAACGCTTCTGATCGGCCTGGGCTTGAGCCATATTGTCGTGTACCAGTTGCGTCAAGGCCTGCATTTTGTCCCGGAAGCGCATGACATACTCGATAACCGACACTCCAGGGGTGGCCAAATCCCCTTCCCAAGCCTCTTTCACCAGAGCCAGGGGGCCCCGCACACGTCGCCCGTACAGGAGCTCAAACGGTGAGAATCCTGTTGAGGCCTGTGGAACCTCCCGGTAAGCAAATAACAGGTGTGGGAGATACCGCTCCCAGTCACGCCCATGGGAGTCGACCAACATCTTAAGCATCTGCTTTAAGGTGCCATTGAACCGCTCGCACAGGCCATTAGTCTGTGGATGGTACGGGCTGGCCACCAGATGTCGCACCTGGACTTGCTTACAGAGGGCCTCCATCAGCTGGGACATGAATTGGGTCCCCCGGTCAGTGAGCATTTCCTGGGGAAAACCCACTCGGGAGAAAATCTCCAGCAATGCGGTGGCCACCTTGTCAGCCCGAATGGACGACAAGGCCACTGCTTCTGGGTACCGGGTGGCATAGTCCACTACCGTCAGTATGAAGCGTTTCCCGGAGCTGCTGGGGATGGCCAGCGGGCCGACCAGATCCACAGCCACCCTCCTGAAAGGCTCATCGATGATTGGCAGAGATACTAGTGGGGCTTTGGGGCGTGGCCCCGCCTTCCCCACTCTCTGACAGGTTTCACACGAACGGCAGTAGGCAGCCACATCGGCCCCCATTTTTGGCCAGTAGAAATGCTGGTTTAACCTGGCCTTGGTCTTAGCGATCCCTAGGTGTCCGGCCATCGGAATCTCATGTGCGATCCGCAACAACTCCGTCCGGAACGGATAGGGTACCACCAACTGTCGGTCCCTGGGCCACGCCTCCGGTGAACCCTGCTGGACCGTGGCCCGGTACAGCCGTCCTTGGTCCCAGACCACTCGCTCCGGGTCCGAGTCCGAGGGAGGCTGTGCCGCCTGCTCCTTTAGAGCTTTCAGGCTGTCGTCAGCTTCTAACGCTGCCTGAAACCCCTGACCAGATGTGGCCAGAATCGACGAGACTGTCACATCTTCGGTCAGTACCCCGGGACCTGTGTCCTGGCCTCCACCTGACTCGGCTGCCACTTGGTCAGAAGGGGAAGAGCTATCGGACCTCCGGGAGGCCCCTTGGCTTCCAGCACTCCCACTGCGGGTGACAGCGGCCACAGCCGCTGCGACCGTGGGTCGTGCCTGCTCCTCCTCCGTTCCTGACCAAGTCGCCGGTTCAGGCAGACCTACCTGGCTTCCTGACACCCCGGTTGTGGGGGAACCCTGCACCGAGATCTTACCTGGGAGCACTTCCGCTCCTGGACCGGCCCCAATCTCACCTGCCTGTTCCCCCTCTGCAGCAACAGAACCCCGCTGTGAAATCTCTGGGGACCCCACATTTGCTGTGGTAGCCCCCACCCCACACACTGGTCCTCCCCCTGCAGCACCCTGCTCTCTGCTTATCCCTGCAGAGGGCAACAGATCCCAGCTCACAGGCTGGTTACTTGTAGAGGCATGGTCACACCTTTCTCTGACCCCCTCCCCTGTCACAGCTGCAGCTGAGTGTGTGTCTATGGTGTCTATGCAAGCAGAAATATCAGAGTTCACTCCCTCCTCCCTTACATCATTCATAGATAACACATTAACATTGTCCGGAGGCACGTCAGCACTGGCTGAAGGTTCAGCCTTTGGGGCGGGGCCAAACTGGGAGGTTATTTGCCCCAAATCTGTCCCAAGTAGCACGTTTGCAGGGATCCGATCAGTTACCCCCACCTCCCTCACCCCTCGCCCTGCGCCCCAGTCCACATAAATGTCAGCAACAGGCAGCGCCGGGTCAATGCCTCCAATCCCGGAGACAGCGAGGGTTTTTCCAGGGATCAAGTCTTGGGGGGACACCATCTCAGGCCGCACCAGAGTCACCTCCGAGGCGCTGTCTCGCAGTCCTATGGTCACAGACTGGCCGACGGTGACAGGTTGGAAGCTGTCCAGGGACCTACCACCACCCCCACCCACACAATACACCTTGGGCGGCCCTTGGGACGGGGACGGAGCCGGGGCCTTGGGACGCTGAGGGCACATGGCCTTGAAGTGTCCAGGTAGGTTGCACTGGTGGCACCGTCTTGGCTCTGCCACGGGCCTGGAGAGGGGAGTTGAGGGGGACACCCCCTGCAGTCTAGGGGCAGGTGGGGCAGTCGCAGAGTTCATCTTACCCCCTCTCCAGGTGCTGCTGGTGGCTGCTCTCCTGGCTTCAGGAGCCCGATTGTTGGTGTAGTCATCTGCCAGGGCAGCTGTAGCCGTGGATCCCTTTGGCTTCTGGTCTCGGATGAACTGGCGGAGATCCTCAGGGCAGTTCCACAAGAGTTGCTCCGTGATGAACAAGTCCAGGATCTCCGGTCCGGTGGAAAGCTGCAGGCCTTGGGGCCAGTGGTCGGCAGCTCGGGCAAGTGCCCGCCGGTGGTCAGCCCAGGAGTCCTTTGGTCCCTTCTGCAGCGTCCGGAACTTCTTGCGGTAGGACTCCGGGGTGAGGTTGTACTGTTGGATCAGGGCCCGCTTGATGGTGTCGTAGCCCTGATCCGCCTCAGCAGGCAAGTCCCCAAGGATATCCAGGGCCTTACCCCTTAAACGGGGGGTCAGGTATTTGGCCCACTGGTCCTTGTTCAGATGATGCTGCAAGCAAGTCCGTTCAAAAGCAGTCAAGAAAGAGTCCAAGTCTCCATCCTTCTCCAGCACTGGGAAGTCCTCAACACGGACCTTTGGAAGTTTGGTGTCTGGAAGGTCACGGGTGGCTGATGAGGGCCGGAGCTGAGCTAGCTGCAGCTGGTAGTTACGCTCTGCCTGGCGCTCTTCACGCGCTGCTTGCCGCTCACGCTCGGCCATGAGTTCCTTGTAGCCCTCCCGGTCTCCAGCCTGGCGTAGGGCCATAGCCATTTGAAGAAGGCTATCCGAGCCTCCCAGGCTCGGTGGAATGGCACGTGGTGATCTGCGGCCCGCTGCGGAGCCTGGTGATTCACTGTCCATTGCAGAGCGGAGGGCTGGCATCTGGCTCGTTGAGGACCCTTGGGCGAGCTGCTCCTCATCTTGTCCAGCAGTGCCCGGTTGTGCAATGTCCTCTGCAGAGCTGTTTTCTGGCGTCGAGCTCCTGGAGGACTCGTGGGCAACCTCCTCATTGCTGTCCACAGCACCGTCCTCCCTCTCTTCGGCTCCTGCCTTAGCATTGGCCAGTTGCATAGCTCTGCTCCTGGTGCCATCAGCCATTCTTGCAGACTTTGGTCACTGACACAGAACTGACACCTGATGCCTCCACACACCTTACAGTATCTGCACTCTGACACTCTAGTGTTGAGCTGGTCTGAAGACCCCAGCAGCCACAGCTGCTGCAGGCAGTCTTTAGTGTCTGGGAGTATGGGTCTCACACTCACACACACTATTATCTCGATCCCACCGCTTGCCACCAATATGTCACAAACCACCGGGGGGGTCACTCAGAAATCCCCCGCGCTGGCTACCAGTACGTCACAATCGGGGGGTAACAAGCAGGAGTCAACCCTCCTTTATACCTCCCGACCGACAGACAGAGCACGTGACGCGCTCTCTAGCGCCCCTCTTATAGTCAGGCCAATTATGGAATTGCCCGACAATAAGCAAGGAGGCCGCTATACTACTTATGCCGATTATTGAAGGGTCCCCGGTGAGAGTAGGGTATATATTCCCCCGACCTCCGCGGGCGGAATATATAATATCTTCCCGGATCTCACTGGCCTCCCCACAATAATCCTTGGCACAACTCGCTGCCACCAACCGATTTACGGTAACTATTAGCCGAACACACAGACGTGGGATTCAAGATCGAGATAACAGAACAGCCCAGGATTAATTATATAATTTAATCGCCTAAAGCACACTAGAAACTACAATATATACAATAGGGAATCTACAGAATATACAGTTATGTCAGAGTACAGTTACAGATAAAGCATGGTTTACAAACAGGCATACACAGTTCAATCAGTTACCTTGTGCGTCTGGCCACAGGGGGGCGCTGTAGACCAGGTTTCCAGGAACTCTCTCACAGGTCTGTCCCAACCAGGCCCCCGAGCAGAAGAACCCTGGAAAACGGCCGAAGTAGGGTTATCAACCTGGGCAGATCCAGGTCCCCTCCTACCTTAGTGACCTCACAGGGAAGCACTGCCACTCCCCCTGCATGGATCAGAATTATCCAGCAAAGGGGATATTGGCCATAACTTTGCCTGGGAGCGTCGTAGGCAGACGCCAATGCTCTCATTGTGACAGTTATGAATTTAGCTACAGAACGAGGGGACTCATGACCTGTCTACGAGTTCCCATATGGCTGATATCACGCCTGGGGTATTTCCCAAGCTCCCCCTTCCATAAAAAAGGTGTGCCAGCATCGTCCGCCTGCGCAAACATCATTTTTATGGTTGCCATATTTATCGGAGATATGGCTTGCGAGATATGAACCATTTTTTACTGGAGTCGTTCTGTCTGGCTACTTCCAAGCCTTGCTAATGAGATACAACTCTTGTTACAGGGGGACGGCAGGGAGTCATCCTGGGTCCATTGTCCTCACATCATCTCATCTCCATATCAGAGGAGATGGCTGTTGGAGGTGTAAGTGGGATGTGACACCTTCACAGATGCTGGACATTTGAGAACCAGAAGGGAGGGGGGCACTGCCAGGGAGTGATGAGAGCAATTATGACTTCTAGTCATAATTCCTCTTCATATCCCAGGATTTACCTCACAGTCTTATACTCTGGTAGTGTCTTATCGAAGGGGAGGCGACAGGAGTGATGGAGCAGGGTCTCAGGAGGCAGAGACGGTGCTGGAGTACGGCGATGCTGCGGGCGGTGCTGGTGGGGGTGGGGCGGTGCTGGCAGCGGTGGGGGTGGGGCGGTGCTGGCGGGGGTGGGGCGGTGCTGGCAGCGGTGGGGGTGGGGCGGTGCTGGCAGCGGTGGGGGTGGGGCGGTGCTGGCAGCGGTGGGGGTGGGGCGGTGCTGGCAGCGGTGGGGGTGGGGCGGTGCTGGCAGCGGTGGGGGTGGGGCGGTGCTGGCAGCGGTGGGGGTGGGGCGGTGCTGGCAGCGGTGGGGGTGGGGCGGTGCTGGCAGCGGTGGGGGTGGGGCGGTGCTGGCAGCGGTGGGGGTGGGGCGGTGCTGGCAGCGGTGGGGGTGGGGCGGTGCTGGCAGCGGTGGAGGGGGCGGTGCTGGCAGCGGTGTGGGGGGTAGGTGCTGGCAGCGGTGGGGGGGGGCGGTGCTGGCAGCGGTGTGGGGGGTAGGTGCTGGCAGCGGTGTGGGGGGTAGGTGCTGGCAGCGGTGTGGGGGGTAGGTGCTGGCAGCGGTGTGGGGGGTAGGTGCTGGCAGCGGTGTGGGGGGTAGGTGCTGGCAGCGGTGGTGGGGGGCGGTGCTGGCAGCGGTGTGGGGGGGGTGCTGGCAGCGGTGTGGGGGGTAGGTGCTGGCAGCGGTGTGGGGGGTAGGTGCTGGCAGCGGTGTGGGGGGGTGCTGGCAGCGGTGGGGGGGGGGCGATGCTGGCAGCGGTGGGGGGGGCGGTGCTGGCAGCGGTGTGGGGGGGGGGTGCGCGCAGCGGTGTGGGGGGCGGTGCGGGCAGCGGTGTGGGGGGGCGGTGCGGGCAGCGGTGGTGGGGGCGGTGCTGGCTGTGTGGAGCAGGGCAGTGCAGCGGGTGTCCCAGATGCTCTGTTGGCGGTGTGGGCTTCAGAGAAATGGCGCCTGGAGTCGGCCCATATGCAGATTGAGCTCTCGGCTCAATAACAAGCTGAGATCTCATCTGCTCACACGCCACCTCCAGGCGCCATTTTCCTTAAGTCCACTGCTGGGACATCAGTGGGCTGGAGGCGGCACGTATGCAGATGAGATCTTGAGCCAAGAACTTAATCTTCGCACACGCCGACTCTGGGCGCCATTTTTTTTGAAGCCTGCACTGCCAACAGAGCATCTGGGACACCCGCCGCACCTCCCTGCTCCACCCAGCCAGCACAGGCCCCCGCCACCAGCACAGCGCCCATTCTCCACCTCGCGGTAAGCTACATTCAGATTGTAAGATTTTTGGGAAGAAGAGTGCATCTTATAATCTGAAAAATACGGTACTCCTTATTTAATCTGCACTGTACATTTTTCTTGGTTTTGTTGTTTTTCCCTTTCTACAATGTGGACAGTTTCTGTTATCCGGTTGTTTTGGCCTAAATTCATCATTTGCGACTTTTCAAAATGTTACAAAATGTTTGCACAATTGCTCTCCAGTCCCCAGGGGGGTGTAGAAAAATGAAATCTAATTCTATTTTTGCACAGCTGAGGACTAACTTGTGACATGTTAACGGGCCATGGGACTTTTTGCTCTTAATAATATTTTTTATTTCTATAGCGCCAACATATTCCGCAGAACTTTACAATTCAAAGGGGACGTATACCGACAATATCAGACATTAAAGAGCAACAATTCAACAGATACCAAGAGAAGTGAGGGTCCGGTTCGTAAGCTTACAGTCTATGAAAAGTGAAGGTGAAAGAAAACTAAAAAGAGCATATTTGAGTTTTGCTAAATTTTATAGAATTCGAAGAATTAGAAGTGGAAAAATCAAATAAAAAATAAACACTGTAAAATAAAAAGCAGTGACAAAAAATAAAAATGATGATTCGGGGCCTTTTTTTTTGGGGGGGGGAGGGGCTTTTGCTCTTTCTAAGGTTTTAGTCTCCAGGTTTTACATACATTAGACTTTGCAGGTTTCTTACATGAACTGCACGCGGTCATATATATGTAGACTGGAGACAAGTGCAGGGATCTCTCCAGGTCTCCATGGACGGCCGATAATGGCCATTAGCTGCCGCCGGTCCTGGAGAGTTAACACCGGACATGCTGCTTAATAATTAACCCGGCATTTGAAGGCTTAAATAATGAGATACAGTAGAGCGGCCATTTAACCCCCAGAGCCTCCGCTGCCATTGATTTTAGTGCAGGCTGTTTTGGCATCTGAACCAGGGACTCTTTTTCTAGGTAATGGAGGAGAGAAGAGCCGCAGATTGCATCCGTCTCTCTGCAGGACTCGGCGCTGATGGAACTTTGTAATGCTTTTTCCCCATTGAGATGGCGCTGTTTAACTTTTGCTGTCCAATTTCCCATCAGGATAGAGCAGATCATAGGGGGTCTCAGCACAGAGACGCGCATCGTTCATTGGGGGTGCAAAGTGTAATCGTCAGTAGCTGAACCCCTTTAATTGTCTTTATACTCCTCATTTAGTTCCTCCACTGCTGCACCGCAAATTTAGAAACTCTCCACTCACCTTTTCTGTGTTTCACAAATATAGGGCAATTGGTATAAAAAATCTAATTTTGACTGATCAGCCATGATTTAATGTCAAGTCCTTGTGTTGCTTTACTAAACAAAAACAGGAGACTTTTTTTTGGTCGCCCTCTTAGCCCCAATTTGACCATAAGGGTTCGCTCACATCTGCACATAAAAAAATCTGTTACAAAAAAAACAGTTTGCACTCTGATAATGCTAAAGTATGGAAACCATGAATATGTGAACATGGACCTGCACTACTGCTAAGGAAAATCTGAGAAAAATGAGATATTTAGCATATATAAATGGCCATTTGTATATCTGCCCAGTTGCCCCTTCACGGCATATCTCGTAACTGGGTCCCTGACGCTATGCTGAAGCCTCTCTCTAGGTTAAAAACCTCCTGTGTATGGGCAAGTAGGAACCTGCTATATAGGATAAGATTACCTGTGGCAACTGGGGGAAGGGTGCACGGTCAGAAGGTATATAAAAAAATCTGTTATCCTGAAAAGTTCAGCAAGTGAAATCCATTTGATGTTCCATATGTCATGCAAGAGTCTGCAATTTTTTATTTTATCAGATTGCACTCGGTTTATTTATACACGGATGTGAGCGAACCCTGTAGGTCCTGCTCCTCAGTCTCCCCTGAACAGTTGATGTTGCAATGTTTCTGTTACTTGATGTCTGTGCATCATTTATGAAGGCTGTTATCAGAGCAGCTGTTAATTTCCATTTCCTGATGCTGGTAACTGATGAACTTATCCTCTGCAGCAGACGTCATTCTTAGTCTTTTTCTGGGGGTGTTTCTCATGACAGCCAGTTTCATCAAAGCGATTGATGGTTTTCATGACTGCACTTGAGGATACCTTCAAGGTTCTAGCAATTTATGGTATTGACTGACAGTGGTTATTTACTGTTGTTTATTAATTGGGTGGTCCTGGCTTAGAACAGTTGTGATATAGGGCTCTGCATGGAGATGTGCACCATCACTGCGACCATCAGGGTTGTTTTGCAAAGGCAAACCTTTTCTGTAGGCCAGTGATTCCACAAATCAACTCTGCCGCGGGAGAGACCAGCAAGGGGGTGTAAAGAGGTCATCAGAGTAAAAAGGGGGTGCTTTGAGGAATCCCAAGTTTTAACAGGTATCCAAATTTGTTTCACACGTATCTTTACTCCTTTGTTCCATACATGTTCCTTCCTTTCTAGTTTTGCCACCTTCAGTCTTAATCTACAATATGTACATTCCAATTAGAATATTGAAAACCTGCGCATGAACTGGGGTGTCCTAAATTTTTACCGGTAATTTGGATCCATAGTATTTTTTATTTTTGCTACAGAAAGTATGTAAATCTCACTAAATATTGCTCCAAAAATCACATACAGATTGCGAGCGCTGCTCTTGGGATCAGTCCGGTGTTCAGACTTGTTCAGGGTCTCCAGCTTTGTGTATCCTGCAGAGCATCGCACCAGGCTTGTCTCACAAATCCGAATATAAAGTCACGTTAGGCTGCGCTCCGTTCTGTGTGGGAGGCGCCACTAGGAGCCGACGTAGCAGATTCTGTCACTTTTGATGAAAAAATATCACTTCGTGCAGTTATCAAACCAAAGGACAAACTGCCAGACCCCCACCTTCCCCGGACCCCCTTATAAACCATTGCGGGTTGTCAGACTCTGCTGGTGTCCGTCATCACAACGCGCGAGATCAGAGCCCAATCTGCTATTAGTCGCTGGACTTTTCGCTGATTGAATACAGAATAATCTAGATATGTAAATACATTCCATTAGTTTCCAATATTCCAGAGCTGTAATCATAGTTCTGCACACTTCAAAGCTAAAATCTCCCATCGAACCCTGCTTGTTCAGTTTTTGTAG
This sequence comes from Anomaloglossus baeobatrachus, assembly GCF_048569485.1. Classification (NCBI taxonomy): domain Eukaryota; kingdom Metazoa; phylum Chordata; class Amphibia; order Anura; family Aromobatidae; genus Anomaloglossus; species Anomaloglossus baeobatrachus. Next base: position 239,745,476 of record NC_134360.1, read on the forward strand.
TAGAGAAGGGAAGGCCACACGTACCCTAGCAGTAGACTTCTAAATTGTGAAAAGGTGAGATTTTCCCAGAATGCAAATTGCCAAAGCAAGATTTGAGAAAGAGAACAAGGCAGAGGATACAGGGAGATTTCACCTCTTACATCTAAGGCTAGCTTCACATTTCCGTCAATTTGTATCAGTCACAATCCGCGGCTCTTGTAAACAACGGAATCCGTTTGGTGGATTCTGTTGTTTCCCATAGACTTGTATTAGTGGCGGATTGCGACTGATGACCTTGCGTAGCATCCGCTGCGCCGCAGTCAGTCGTTTTTGGACTGACCGCCGGGCGGAAACAATGCAGAATGTAACGTTTCTTGGGCTGTCAAAATTAACGCAGGAATCTGTCGCAATCCGTCAAGCTTGTAATGTTTGTCTATGGTGCTAGATTCCGTCATGTTCTACTGAGCATGCCCAGCATGTTTGGCACACCCACTGGGCTGTCCCAAACACAAACGGATCACGACAGATCCGTAAAAAAACGGACGCACAGCGGATGTAACGGACGCAACGGATCAGTTTTTTCACAAGATTCCTGTGAACGGAATCCTGTGAAATAACACATCCATTGAGTCAGTTGACATCTAAAAAGCGGCGGATTCGTCGCTCAGTCGCAATGACGGACCTGACGGATTTAAAACAACGGAATTGTGAACCTAGCCTAACTTGTAAATGCAGCTCTGCAGTATAACAACTGAATTCATGCAATACAGTAATGTATGTGCACATTTCCTTCCCCTGTACGGCCGGGTTCACATGGGGGGGTCGTGCGGTAATGTCTGATGTGGTCCTCTGATTCTGTGCGGAAATATCGTGCCAAAGTGTGAAAATGAAGTTGGACGGGTCTGGGAAGTGCAGGGGATGACAGCGGTGGGGACCGGCAGCTTCGTGGTCTCCATGCACAGGTTTTCGTCCAGATGTTACATGCAGCAGATCTACTGATCTGGAGGCACTTTTCATTTTTAGTCCCTTTAGAAAAGGCTTTAAAGTAAAAGTGCTCCAAAGACGAATCCTCTTCACTTTTCTAAAAAAAAAAGTTTCTAAATAGGATGTGAAAATAGGAGGCACTGAGCAGCGAGACTGCAGAAAGTAGAGAGCGCAGCTCTGGAGTATGAAGAAACAGCATAAGTAATGTATGTGACTGCACCAGCAGAATAGGGAGTGCAGCTCTGGAGTATAATACAGGAAGTTACACAGGATAATTAATGTAATGTATGTACACAGTGACTGCACCAGCAGCATAGTGAGTGCAGCTCTGGAGTATAATACAGGAAGTTACACAGGATAATTAATGTAATGTATGTACACAGTGACTGCACCAGCAGCATAGTGAGTGCAGCTCTGGAGTATAATACAGGAGGTAACTCAGGATCAGTACAGGATAAGTAATGTAATGTATGTACACAGTCACTGTACCAGCAGAATAGTGAGTGCAGCTCTGGAGTATAATACAGGAGGTAACTCAGGATCAGTACAGGATAAGTAATGTAATGTATGTACACAGTCACTGTACCAACAGAATAGTGAGTGCAGCTCTGGAGTATAATACAGGAAGTAACTCAGGATCAGTACAGGATAAGTAATGTAATGTATGTACACAGTGACTGTACCAGCAGAATAGTGAGTGCAGCTCTGGAGTATAATACAGGAAGTTACACAGGATAAGTAATGTAATGTATGTACACAGTGACTGTACCAGCAGAATAGTGAGTGCAGCTCTGGAGTATGATGGTGGGACTTTTTGCTTTGTGTTGCTTCCTGGTGATCTCTGCTAATCACTAGCACCTTGTCGCTGTTGCTATTTGCTCATCATTATTAGGGCAGGTGTAGATGTGAGACCTGTTGATTTGTGCATATAAAATCCTCAGCATGATGCGGTATTACAGTAGTAGTTTTATTGATTGCTCTCAGTGAGAGAAACAAAATGAAAATGTTGTAGTTGTGATACCTTTTAATGGCGAACTAAAATAAAATATATGATGATGTTATAAAGCAGCTTCCAGACATCTCGGGTCCCTTCCTCCGGCATGGTAGAGACCTGAGATGTCTGGAAGCTGCTTTATAACATCATCATATATATTATTTTAGTTCGCCATTAAAAGGTATCACAACTACAACATTTTCATTTTGTTTCTCTCACTGAGAGCAATCAATCATTTTTCAGCTGGCTAACACGGCACCAAAACCTTTTTCTTTTAAGTAGTAGTTTTTGCACAGATGTTTGTTGCAGGAGTTATTGTGGATTTCTGATGCTGATTTTCTCAGTGGATCTCTGCTTTCCTGTGCTGAATCTGCGTCCAGGTTTGCGGTGGAGCAATGCGCAGCGGCCGGTGACCCCAGCACCACATCCCGGTGTTGGCTGTCGCTGGTGTCCAGCCGTCTGCAGCCTGACATAGTAATCTCCGGCGGAGCAGCGCTGTGCGTCGCTGTCGTACACAGCCGCGCTCTGTGTGTAATGAAATAATTCCCTAATCTCCACTTCTCAGACACTGTTAATTAACAGCAGCGACATCATCTCTGAAGCAGAAGCTAATTACGCCTTTGTTCGCTCCCCGCGTTTTCTCGGAGCGTTGGGGGTGACACACGAGCCCCCTCTCCTCTCTTTGTAGAGAAGTCTGTCACAAGCCCACGGCATCTGCAATTTTTATTTTTTGCTATGTGATCTGAAGAGCGAGGATGAGTTAAAGGGACCCGGCTGCCATAGACACATTCTCAGAGAATATCTCACTGCAGGGCCTGGGCATCACTCCGTACACACCAATGTATACAGTCTCTGTAGGCGAGCTTACATGGGGCTGCAACAATAGGATCACAATCGCAGTGAAATGCAATTCAAAGTTTCATTTTGTTATTTTGCAGTGGAAGTGCCACGATAAAAGGGAACGTGATCAGAAAATAATTGTTTAAATCAGGTTCTATGTAAAATAAAAAAAAAAAGGATGGTTTTGTTCAGAGTTTTATGTCCCAATATATATTACAAATAAAATCAGAAATCTTGACATTTTCACACTGGACCTAAGCTCCCTGTTCTATGCATATGACTTTTCTTCATTTACGTTATCAACACAGACATGATGTTTATGAACGGATAACGCAAAATTCACGATTGTCACATCTCACCTCCTCCTCCCCCTGTACAATGACTGATAATTCTATATACAGTAGGTACTGAGGGTCCACTGTTCATAGGTGATGTCACAGCTCTCCTCCTCCCCTTTTTGTACAATGACTGATAACATGTCTATATACGATAGCACAGGAACCACCATTCACAATAGGTGATGTGACATCTCACCTCCTCCCCCTCTTGTACAATGACTGATAACACCTCTATATACAGCAGGAGTCTCAAACCCGGCTGGGTGTTTGGGCCGCACAGAGGAAAAAAAATAATTTGGGGGGGCCGCATTCTTTGCAGGACAAAGTGACATTTTTATTGGTACCATATATAATATATATATATTTATTTTTTTTACACACCTTGGGATCACTGATTTTGAAAATTTTCACTTGTTCATTATAGAAAACGTGCACATTCTTTGTTTAAATATAAACATTTTTTTTTTACATTTTATCTTTCTTGTAACTACCGTAATAGTCTTACAATTAGCACTATATAGAAATTTTGACCAACATCTTTTAGTAATGTTCCCCATATTGTTGTAACGTGCCCATCCTTGTCCCCTTGTAGTTATGTGCCCCATCCTGTCCCCATCCCACAGTAATGTGCTCATCCTTGTCCCCTTGTAGTATTGTACCCCATCCTAGTCCCCATCCCACAGTAATGTTGCCCATCCTTGTCCCCATTTTGTAGTAATGTGTTCATCCTTGTCCCCATCCTATAGTAATGTCCCCAATCTATAGTAATGTGTCCATCCTTGTCCCCCATCTTATAGTAATGTTCCCCATCCTTGTCCCCTTGTAGCAATGTCCCATCCTTTAGTAATGTGCCAACCTTGTCCCCAGCATTATCCCTATTCTATAGTAATGTTTCCATCCTTGTCCCCTTGTAGTAATGTCCCTATCCTACAGTAATGTGCCCACCTTGTCCCCATCCTATAGTAATGTCCCCATCCTGTAGTAATGTGCCCATCCTATAGTACTGTACTCATCCTATAGTACTGTTCCCAGCCTTGTCCCCATTCTATAGTAATGTGCCCATCCTAGTCCCTATCCTATAGTAATGTGCCCATTCTAGTCCCTATCCTATAGTAATGTCCCTATCCTATAGTAATGTCCCTATCCTATAGTAATGTCCCCATACTATAGTAATGTCCCCATACTATAGTAATGTCCCCATCCTATAGTAATGTGCCCATCCTAGTCCCTATCCTATAGTAATGTGCCCATTCTAGTCCCTATCCTATAGTAATGTCCCTATCCTATAGTAATGTCCCCATACTATAGTAATGTCCCCATCCTATAGTAATGTCCCCATCCTAGTCCCTATCCTATAGTCATGTGCCCATCCTAGTCCCTATCCTATAGTAATGTCCCCATACTATAGTAATAATGCCCCCATCCAATAGTATTGTGCCCATCCTTGTAATGTCCCCATCCTATAGTAATGTCCCCAGCCTTATCCCCATCCCATAGTAATGTGCGCACTTTGTCCCCATCCTGTAGTAATGGGTCAGCAGCTCCCCTCACCTTCCACAGACGCCGGAGTGAAGCTGAGGGGAGTGGTCTGCGGCCCCAGATCCACAGTGATTGGAGAGATTGGTCATAAGGCCGGTCTCTCCAATCAGAGCTGGGGGCGGGTGAAACACAGGTCACCCAGCTCCAGCCAATGATCAGGGCTATAGCTGCACTGATCTTGGCTGGATTTCAATGTTTCAGTGATTTTCAATGGCTGAAACATTAGTGGCTGTGATTGGCTGAGCGGCGTTCGTCAGCCAATCACAGCCTCCGTAGGTCCGGAGAGGAGACACCACCCCTCCTGAGGTCCCCTCCTCCCCGAATCTAAGGTATTTGCAGCGATCGTAGCCACCGGGGCCGCGATTTCGCCATGACGTATTGGGTATGTCATGGGTCCTTAAGTACCAGGCAGCCATAACGTACCCAGTACGTCATAGGTCGCCAAGGGGTTAACGTCCAACACACACACACACACACACCATTCTTCTCACCTGTACCACGCTCCCTCCACTGCCTCATCTCTGCTTCGTGCGGCCCCCAGGCCCGTGCCCCGGTCACTATCGCGGCAGCTGCAGTGTCACTGTTTTATGTGAGATGATTGTATTGTCGTCGCGAGAGCACAGCGCCAGCAACACATTCATCTGACGTAAAGTGCAGACATTGGCTGTGGCCCCTTCTCCTGCCGCGATAGTGACCAGGGGCACGGGCCTGGGGGCCGCACGAACTACCCTGAGGGGCCGCATGCGGCCCGCGGGCCGCGTGTTTGAGACCCCTGATATACAGTATATTATTCACAATAGGTGATATCACAGCTCACCTCCTCCTACATAATGACTGATAAAACCTCTATATACAGTAGATTACACAGCATCCACCATTCACAACAGGTGATATCACATCTCACCTCCTTTACAATGACTGGTAACCCCTCTATATACAGTAGATAACTCATGATCCAGCGTTCACAATAGGTGATGTCACAGCTCACCTCTCCCCCCTCCTGTAGAATAACAGATAACACCTCTATATACAGTAGTTTACACAAGATCCACCATTCACAATAGGTGATGTCACAGCTCACCACCTCCTCCTTGCTATGCAAATAGCATTGCACAGATGACCTTCTAATCAAGCAGATATGGTCAGATACCGTCTATTGCTGCCTCCATAAATGTGAATGATGAAAAGAACAAGACCTGCAAGTTAACGTTAAAATTTAGTTAAAATTCAGTCTAGTGGCCATTGTGAAAGTTTTGTTATCCAAAATCTACCTCCTCCAGTGCAATCTCCTTGGAACCGTCAACCTCCCTCCTTTGGCACAGCCACCCGGAGCTGTCCACTTCCCTCCCCTGGTGCAGCCCCCCTGGAGCCGTCCACCTCCTCCTGCGCAGCTCCCCCCGGAGCCGTCCGCCTCCTCCTGCGCAGTCCCCCGGAGCCATTCGCCTCCTCCTGCGCAGCTCCCCCCGGAGCCATTCGCCTCCTCATGCGCAGTGTCCCGGAGCCGTCCACCTCCTCCTGCGCAGCTCCCCCCGGAGCCATTCGCCTCCTCATGCGCAGTCCCCCGGAGCCGTCCGCCACATCACGTGAAGACTATTTTCTGCCATTTCTCATTACCCATGGTCGCTGCAGGTGTTTCTGCGCTTATGGGCGAGGCGTTCTCCTGGCCTCTCGCTCATTGATGGGGGGCTCTATCTTATTGACCGGCTTAGTGTTTGGAGCCCGTGATTGATGACCGGTCACTGGAGGTGATCAATACCACAGCGCTCCAGGGAGGCCGTTTTGAGAGCAGCAGATGCAGGCCTCAAACCTGAAATTCCCGGAGCTGGAGGCCAGCACTGGCCCTATCATGGCTGGAACAGCTCAGCCTGCAGCGAGACATGAGGCCTAATCCCACTATGATTAGGGAAATATTCCAATAATCTGGCACTCTGGTAATCCAGGATGTTTGATGGTTTGGTCCTGTAATATTTTACTGTATTTGTCTTCTATTGTATCTCTATTAGCTTAGTGTAAACGAAAAGTACAAGCACCAGTAGCTGACTTTTCCTATGATGTTTCGGAAGCTGGAGATGTGGACAGCGCATCCTCACCGCAGACTTCCTGTTCTGTAGAATGGAGAGTGGTGTTATAGTGAAAAACATGAAACTGCTAAAAAAAAACCCCAAAAAATCCTTCCTTGTGCTATATACAGCGGAGTACTGCAGGGAAAAGTGTAATACCATTATTAATAATGATTATAATGTCCACTGACTCCACCAGCAGAATAGTGAGTGCAGCTCTGGAGTATAATACAGGTTATAACTCAGGATAATGCAATGTACGGTGCCTTGCGAAAGTATTCGGCCCCCTTGAATTTTTCAACCTTTTCACACATTTCAGGCTTCAAACATAAAGATAAAAATGTTTGTTATGGTGAAGAATCACAACAACAAATGGGACACAATTGTGAAGTTGGCCAAAATGTATTGCTTTTTTTTTTTACTTTTGTGGAGCGTGCAATATTATTCATCCCCTTTACTTTCAGTGTAGCAAACTCACTCCAGAAGTTCATTGAGGATCTGTGAATGATCCAATGTTGTCCTAAATGACTGATGATGATAAATATAATCCCCTGTGTGTAATCAAGTCTCTGTATAAATGCACCTGCTCTGTGATAGTCTCAGTGCTCTGTATAAAGCACAGAGAGCATCATGAAGACCAAGGAACACAACAGGCAGGTCCGTGATACTGTTGTGGAGGGGTTTAAAGTCGGATTTGGTTACAAAAAGATTTCCACAACTTTAAACATCCCAAGAAGCAATGTGCAAGCGATCATATTGAAATGGAAGGAGTATCATACCACTGCAAATCTACCAAGACCCGGCCGTCCATCCAAACTTTCATCTCATACAAGGAGAAGACTGATCAGAGATGCAGCCAAGAGGCCCATAATCACTCTGGATGATCGGCAGAGGTCTACAGCTGAGGTGGGAGAGTCTGTCCATAGGACAACAATCAGTCGTACACTGCACAAATCTGGCCTTTATGGAAGACTGGCCAGGAGAAAGCCATTTCTCAAAGATATCCATAAAAAGTGTCGTTTAAAGTTTGCCACAAGCCACCTGGAGACACCAAACATGTGGAAGAAGGTGCTCTGGTCAGATGAAACCAAAATAGAACTATTTTGGGTACAATGCCAAACAATATGTTTGGTGTAAAAGAAACCCAGCTCATCACCCTGAACACACCATCCCCACTGTCAAACATGGTGGAGGCAGCATCATGGTTTGGGCCTGCTTTTCTTCAGGAGGGACAGAGAAGATGGTTAAAATTGATGGGAAGATGGATGGAGCCAAATACAGGACCATTCTTGAAGAAAACCTGTTGGAGTCTGCAAAAGGCCTGAGACTGGGATGGAGATTTGTCTTCCAACAAGACAATGATCCCAAACATAAAGCAAAATCTACAATGGAATGGTTCACAAATAACCGTATCCAGGTGTTAGAATGGCCAAGTCATAGTCCAGACCTGAACCCAATTGAGAATCTGTAGAAAGAGCTGAAAACTGCTGTTCAAAACGCCTCCATCCAACCTCACTCAGCTCCAGCTGTTTACAAAGGAAAAATGGGCGAGAATTTCAGCCTCTCCATGTGCAAAACTGATAGACACATACCCCTAGAGACTGCAGCTGTAATCACTGCAAAAGGTGGCGCTACAAAGTATTAACTTAAAGGGGATGAATAATATTGCACGCCCCAATTTTCAGTTTATTATTTTTTTAAAAAGTTTAAAATAAGCAATAAATATCGTTCAACTTCGCAATTGTGTCCACTTGTTGATTATTCACCAGAACATTAACATTTGTATCTTTGTTTGAAGCCTGAAATGTGGGAAAAGGTTGAAAAATTCAAGGGGGCTGAATACTTCCGCAAGGCACTGTATATACACAGTGACTGCACCAGCAGAATAGTGAGTGCAGCTCTGGAGTATAATACAGGATGTGCAATATAAGTAATGTAATATATGTACACAGTGACTGCGCCAGCAGAATAGTGAGTGCAGCTCTGGGCTATAATACAGGATGTAACTCAGGATCAGTAATGTATGTACACAGTGAGTGCAGCTCTGGAGTATAATGGGTGGATTTCCCTTCTGAAATGATTGAGATGTGCGGGCTCGTCCTGGCAGTGGTCCTGTCCTTCCTCCCTCCTGTCCTTCCTCCCGCCTGTCCCCAGCAGTAATCCCCCTCCTGGTAATGTCACCTCCCGCTAATGGGAAATCTTTATCACAAAGGCGAAATGAAACTTCTGGGAACGTTGTGTAATCGTCCCCACTTAATAACGTCCTGAGCTGCCAAATGATCTAAAGCAAACAGGGGCCCGGCTATAATCGCACAGCCCGGCAATCACATTGTGTTAAAGGGATCGTCCACTTGCACAAGACTCGTAATGAAGTCGGGGCCCCTGCGACCTCCTGATTAGCCAGCTGACATCTTAGAGGATTTTTCGGTCGTCTCTTGCAGCTTATTTACGTGATGATTGATGTGGGTTTTGCAGATTATCTGTATGAAGAGGGGTCCCCACATCCAGAACTGATATAGGGGCTTCTTCACTTGCTCATTCATTGTATGAGAGTTATAAAGGCAGCTGAGCCGCCATGTTTCCATAGAAGTGATGACCGTGGACCTGAGCGGCCACTTCTGCATTCAGTCTTTGCCCAGATGTGGCATGTTTTCTCTCTGAAGACCCCTAGCGTACCGGAGACCATAACCGCCCATGTGGGGTAGACACCTTTAAATGATGCCGATGCCTTCCATATTGCCCATGGTGTGATACATGGTAGCCGGTGGTGTATCAGAGGAGGTCGGCGTCAGCCCCCCCCCCCCTTTTCATGCCATTAGGCTACATTCACACAAGAGTATGAAAAAGCTTGGACCGAAAATACGACCATGTGAACGTTCCCTTTCCCTGTATATAGTAAAAGGGTTGTGTCCTGGTTTGAAACGTCCATATCACATCTGCAAAACAGAGACCCCCGGTGGTCCCGCCATATTCTATGGCTTTGCAGCTTTATTACCGCCATCTGTGTGCTTGGAGGTACGAGCGCCCTCCTGTGCTGTAGCATGGTGCCCTGTGCCGCGGGATGGTGCCCTGTGCCGCGGGATGGTGCCCTGTGCCGCGGGATGGTGCCCTGTGCCGCGGGATGGTGCCCTGTGCCGCGGGATGGTGCCCTGTGCCGCGGGATGGTGCCCTGTGCCGCGGGATGGTGCCCTGTGCCGCTGGATGGTGCCCTGTGCCGCGGGATGGTGCCCTGTGCCGCGGGATGGTGCCCTGTGCCGCGGGATGGTGCCCTGTGCCGCGGGATGGTGCCCTGTGCCGCGGCATGGTGCCCTGTGCCGCGGCATGGTGCCCTGTGCCGCGGCATGGTGCCCTGTGCCGCGGCATGGTGCCCTGTGCCGCGGCATGGTGCCCTGTGCCGCGGCATGGTGCCCTGTGCCGCAGGATGGTGCCCTGTACAGCGCCGGGGTAAATACTGCTGATATTTTTGGATTTATGAAAGTTGTTTTGTTTTTTTTTTTTAACCTTGTTTATATGTTACTTTTCTCTGTAATTGTCGCCTGTGCTCAGCACTGACATCGGGGGGACACTGACATCGGGGGGAGTCACCGGACTTCCTGATGATCACACAAACTATGGGCTTTGTGAGCGGCGCCCGTCTGCGCTGCGCGGCCGCGGTTTTGGCGAGTTCCCACACTGCCGCTCTGTTCCTCCAGCTGTGGGGATGGCAGGGGGCCGCACTGCTGAATTCATCAATGGACCCTGTGTAAATAAGACATCGGCTAATCCGCCCGCCAAGTGACCAGAAGAACAGTGCAGGTTAGCGGATGTCTGCTGTGCTAATAATGGAGAATGAGCGCACTTGTGTCTGACGCACAGAAGCGGCCCCCCTCTGTGTGCAGATAAAAGCCCCCCAATAGTAAATATATAAGAGACTGAGGAGCCCTCTCTGCTTCTGGTAATCCTGATACTCGGCTTTCCCTGTCTCCGTTATGGAGGGCTAGGCTCTCCTCTCCCACCGCGGCGTGTCTCGGGTCTGCAGACGCGGAGTAGGGTTATATTACTGGTATCAATTCTGTTTCTACGCTTCTTGGTTATACCTGTTGGAAAAGCTGGATCACCAGCAGTATGATCGCTACTACATCACATGAGGGGTTTGTATCCAGCTTTACTAGACCCAGATAGGCAGCTTTTTCTAGTGTCCAGAAATGCTAAAACTGTTCAAAAATAATGTTCTATGTTCCCAGCAGCCATAGTGGCAAAGAATGGTCATTTAGACTGTGGGAATAGAAGTGATAAGGGGTACTCCTGATGAAGGGCGGGCGCCTCTGCCAATGAAGGGCTATTCCCAGAATTGAAAGTCTCTGTGCTATGGAGAACACTTGATAACTGTCGGCTGTCTATCTCCTCCATTCCCTGGGACGCTATGCTCAGCTAAACTGTCCCATGTCTTCTAGGAAAGCCGCTGTCCGACTCCTCTGGAGGCAAATTATCTCTAAAAGGTAATCCAACATGATGGATCCTTTTTTTTTCCCCGACATCGGGGGAGAGGTGAGATCCCCCACACACATTAGGCTGCTGGACGGTCCCGCTGATGTCAGTGGTTTCGGCTAACTCTAGTCTAAGGCTCATGGGGGTCTTTACTGATCTTTTGGGGTCCTGCCGCAGGGAATTGTATAATTCCTGGAAATCTAGAAAAGCCGCCTTTAGTATGAAGCAGAAGTGTGAGTATTAGACCTGCGCTCATCGGCTAGGTTTTATTGATCCTTAGCCCCATCAGATGTCACATTTGGATCGCTGTATGCATTATGCTGTGTATAAGCTGTGCTCGTCCCTGGAGCTCCTTTCCCACCGCTCTGCCCCTGACAAAGCTCCTCTGTGCTGCCGACCTAGAATAAACCTTGTGCCAGCCCTGCGCCCTGCCAAAATCCTGAATGCATTCTGCTCATGTGACGGCACGGTGCCACCGCCTGCACCCTCCGCATCAGCGGTGTCTCACCTTAATGGAAAGTTGTGAACTTTTTCACAATTTTTGCTGTCAGTGAATAGATCACTTGGTGAGGCTGCGTTCCCATATCCATCCTGACCCAGTCTATAGGAGGCCTGCGACCAGTCCGTGGTGTGGAGCAATACACGCAGATGTGTGAATGTAGCCACCACGTCCTGATTATGTGCAGCGGACACAGGTGCAGCGCTTGTTACAATGTGTCACAGCCTTAAATAGAAATACCGCCCTATGGTGGGAAATAGTGACTCCTGCATCAGTCTGGCCCCAGAAATAACTTATTGTATCATTCTGCCCTTGCAGATGCTATAAAGGTGCTGCATATATCGGTGAGGGTGTTTTTATTATTTTGGTTTTCCTCATTTTGTTACTTTCATTTTCATTTCAGAAAAACGACGAGAACGGAAACTGCTCCGGAGACAGCATCGAATTCCCGACCACGAACCTGTATGAGCTGGAGAGCCGGGTGCTGACGGACCACTGGTCCATCCCCTACAAGAGAGAGGAGTCCCTGGGAAAGTGCTTGATAGCGTCCACCTACCTGGCCAAACTCGGTACGTCAACCCCTTAATGACCAGGCCAATACTAAAAAAAAAATAAATTACAAGGGGAAAAATCTGCAGCTTATTTCAGTTTTAGGCTGTGTGCGCACGTGTGCGTATTCATGCATTTACGCTGCATCTAGCAAATTCCATGCGCACGTTGCGTTTTAGAATGCAGCGATTTGGATGCTGAAATTTGTGGCCAAATCGCTGCGTTCTGAAAAGCAACATGTCACTTCTTTTGTGCATTTTGGATGCTTTTCCATCTCTGTCTATGGCAGAGAAAGCAACCGGAGCGCATGAATTCTGCATCCACTCTGCATTCCAAATACATCCAATACACAGCTTTTCGGCTGCGTTTTGAAACGCACATGGAGTGACAAAACACGGCAGAACGCAGACGTGCGGATATAGCCTATGTGACCATGGGATAATGTACCCGCGAATATATTCGCAGGTACATCCGCAGGTTTCCCGCAGCTGATCCCCGGAATCCGCAGCTATACTTTGCTGCGGGATACCAGCGAAATATCTGCGGTAAACCTGCGGACATTCGTGTGACTTACCTGCACTATCTCCATAGTTGAGGGCCGGGAATCCGCAGATATTTCCTCAGGAATAATTGACATGCAGTCACGTGCGACTGATAGACATCCGCACCATGTTCCACAGCCGCACCTATCCGCAGCATGGACACAGACACTCCCCATGTCCCATAGGATAACATGGGGAGCGTCTGTACTTGCTAAAACCTGCAGATTTATGTAGAAAATCCAGAAAAATCTGCAGGTTTTCCTCGGGTACATTGTCCCGTGGGCACATAGCCTTAGGGTCTCTGCACTGAGAAAAGTCTTTCATAAGCAAAATACGCACCCTCTGGCAGAATTCCGCACCGGCGACAAAAAAAAACAAAACGAAAATCCGCATGTGGTTTTACCGCAGTTTTGGTGCGGATTTTCCGCGATTTTTGTCCCTGCAGCTTTTAACCATTTATCAATGGCAAAACCGCAGGTTGAAGTTCTCATAGATGGGGAAGGACTGCAGGAACATTATGAACAAAATCCACACCTTTTCTGCAGCAAAAAAACGTGAAAAATCTGTGACAAAAAAAAAGCGCAGTGTGCGCCTGAGCATCATAGAAAATTGTATCCACGTGGGAGGAAATAAAAAGCGTGCGGTGTGATACATCATCCGCAGCATGTCGATTTATGCTCTGGATTTGCACTGCAGCATCAATTGACTTTTTCATTATGAAATCCACAGCAAAATCTGCATAATTTTGTGAAGTATTTGCACTGCAAAGAGGCGTTACGTTAGCGTGGATGGTCTGTGAGCTTTTTGAGAAGTGTTTTGGAAGAGGTCCGCTCAAAAAAAAAAATAAATCTGAGAAATCACTCAGAAGCTTGAAAGACTTCTCTTCATTTCTATCATTAACCCACTTTGCTGCTCTTATATTTAGCCTTTTAAGCGTTTTTTGGGTTTTTTCCTCCCCCCCCACACTTCAGCATTTGAGAAACGCCTCGCCAGAAAAAAAGAGCGAGCTTGTGACTTGATTGAAGCAGCTCCTGATGGAAATTGCTCCAAACTCATCACTATCCAATCAAAAGCCTACCAAAAATGATTCAGGGGGGAAAAGTATATAAAAGCTAATTAATGAGCACCACATTTTTATTAGCAGACCTTAAAGGGATTCTGTCACCAGGTTTTTCCCTTATAAGCTGCAGCCACCGCCAGTAAGCCCTTTATATGCAGCGTTCTAGACTTTTTCTGATGCGTTAAACAAATGGATGGCGTACTTATGGTTAGAGGTGAGCGAATCCTCAGATGTTCGGGTCCGGTGGGTCTGGCCGGACTTAAAAGTCCAGTTTGGGGACCGGATTTGAACCTGAACATCTGCCCAGACACTGAACCCCATATAATTGTATTGTAACCCAAACATTACCTATAAAATAAAAGGATTAAAGCATGAAAATATACTTACCGAGCCTCCCACACGGCTATAATGCTACTTCCTGGTCTGCTCATCAGCCCTCATGTATATTCACTGCTTTCCCCGCCCACCGGCGACACTGATTGGCTGTCGGTAAACCTTGCTCCCACCCTCTCTAGTAGCATCTGTGATTGGCTGGACTCATAGGTGCATGCTTACAGTGGAGTGTGAAATAAATCAATAAATTTAAAAAATGGCATAGGGTTCCCCCTATAGTGATACCAGCACAGATAAAGCCACGGCTACAGGCTGCCGGCTACAGGCTGCCACCCCCAGCCTTGGGCTTAGCTGTGTATCAAAATAAGAGGAACCGCCTGTGGCTAAGTTATTTAAATAAATAATTAAAAAAAAACAAAACGATGAGCGTCCCCCCCCCCCCCACCAATTTTGATACCCAGCCAAGATAAAACTGACAGCTGGGGGCTGGTATTCTCAGGCTGGGGACGCCCATGATTATTGGGACATCCGCAGCTGAAGAATAGCAGCCTGCAGCCGCCCCAGAATTGTTACATCCATTAGATGTGACAACCCTGTTAGTGTAAAAAGGCTGGTAGGGTGTGTGGCAGGGCCCCATACTTTAACAGTGACAGTGCCTGCTGGGGGCAGGGGGTATGGGACACTAAGCCAATAAATGGACCCGGAAGTAGCGTTACCGCCGCAGGGAGGCTCATTAAGTATATTGGTTTTGCTTCAACCCTTTTCGGGATTTTCCTTTTGGGTTTTTTTTTCTTCATTATCCGGGTGTCTGAACCCGAACGTCCCATTGAAGTCTGTGTCCAGGCCCGGGACCCCGCACGCCTGCTGGTCTGTACAGACGCCAGACTTTACAGTTGGGATTCGCTCATCACTACTGCTGGTGCCTCATATTTAGTCCATAGTTTGTAGTGACGAGGACGGCGTGGTGCTCTGAGGATGTGGGTGATCAGGAATGATCCCGGGGGCAGCCGTCCAGCGTCCGTTCCCTGTCTGATAACCCTCCGTCCGCTCACTCTTTGCTATATATTATTCTTTGTCTGATGTAAGTTTCGGCAGCGGGTGCGCACTACAACGCCCATCATTCCTCGCTCAACTGTAAACTACATTATGCTTTTTCATTTCTGGATCGGATGATGAGACGTTTCCCGACCTGATAACGAGCCTGGCCTTCTCCTTTCTCCTCTCGGCAGGGCTGTCCGACACCGATGAAAACTGCAAAAGGTTCATGGAGAGATGCATGCCGGAGGCTTTTAAGAAGGTAAAACCGAGGACGTTTAATTTTCGGATTCCTTAGAAAGCGACACTTTCATGTAACCAAAAGCTTCCAGAATTTAACAGTTTTTGTTTGGGTTTTTTTTTGCCATCTCTATCAGATCAATATAATGTACAATTCCTTTAATGGGGCTTTGTTGCTAATGGCCAATTTTGAGGACAGGTCATCAATTTCAAATTAGTGTGAGTCCGCCGTCCTGCCCCCCACTGATCAGCTGTTACATAGCCCCCCTGAAGGTCAATAAGACCTGAGAGCCGCCACTACCCTTTAATCCGACATTTGATAATCCAGAAAAGCTTACAACTATATAATGCTATAGATTGTGGATTTCACAGGATCCTGGGGATCGCTGGCCCATTCAGCATTACACAGAAGCCCCCAGAGATGGAGCCTGGCGGTGATTATTCAGGCAGGGAAGGTCTGTGCAGGGGAACCCTGTATATGGCAGTCATATGCCCTTTTAGTTCCCATATCCCACTTGAACAGTTCCTTTAAGGGCAAAAAAGTGCAAAATCACGCACCTAAGATCGTATCATCCAGCAGTCGCTCTCTCACTGATCCTCTTGTGGTTTTTTTTTTCTCCCTGCAGCTGCTGACGTCCAGCGCCGTCCACAAATGGGGCACGGAGATCCACGAGGGAATCTACAACATGCTCATGCTGCTGGTGGATCTAGTGGCGGAACGAATCAAGCAGGAGCCCATCCCCACCGGTCTCCTGGGCGTCCTCACTATGGTACCCAGACTTCCACAAGACCGCGCGGAGCATCGTGTCTTTGGTCTACATTGACGGCTCTGGATGTTTTGTCCATTTTTGTTTTCCAGGCCTTTAACCCCGACAATGAATATCATTTCAAGAATCGGATGAAGATGTGTCAGAAGAACTGGGCCGACGTCTTCGGGGAAGGAAACGCGTACGCCGTGTCACCGCCCAGCGCTCTGCAAAAGGTGCAGATATTTTACTAGACATTTTTTGGAGGGGTGGGGGATTTGTTTTTATATAATATATATAATTTTTTTCTTCGGCGCTCCATTGGGAGACCCAGACGATTGGGTGTATAGCTACTGCCTCCGGAGGCCACACAAAGCAT
This sequence comes from Anomaloglossus baeobatrachus, assembly GCF_048569485.1. Taxonomy (NCBI): domain Eukaryota; kingdom Metazoa; phylum Chordata; class Amphibia; order Anura; family Aromobatidae; genus Anomaloglossus; species Anomaloglossus baeobatrachus. The sequence continues at coordinate 239,762,060 of NC_134360.1, forward strand.
TACACTAAAAAGTGTAAGGCCCCTCCCCTTCTGGCTATACACCCCCCATGGGATCACGGGCTGCTCAGTTTTCAAGCTTTGTGCGAAGGAGGTCAGACATCCACGCATAGCTCCACTGTTTAGTCAGCAGTAGCTGCTGACTATATCGGATGGAAGAAAAGAGGGCCCATATAGGGCCCCCAGCATGCTCCCTTCTCACCCCACTTGCGGTTTGTTAAGGTTGAGGTACCCATTGCGGGTACGGAGGCTGGAGCCCACATGCTGCTTTCCTTCCCCATCCCCCTGAGCGGCTCTGTGGAAGTGGGATCTTACCGGCCCCCAAACCCTGAGGCCGGGCTCCATCCACAGACCCAGAGACCCTGCTGGAGGAGCTGAGTACCGTCAGGGACAAGGCCCTGCAACATTCAGGTACTCTGTGTCCCCGCACAGACAGGCCACGCACACTCCAGACTTGCTGGGTGTGCTAGTGCGCCGGGGGCAGTAGCGCTGCGCGCTCGGGTTAGAGTCACTGCAGCTTAGCTGAGTGATTTTATGTGTTGGGAACTACCGCGCCGGCCGCTCCGGGAGCGGCGGTGCGGCTGGGACTTGTAGTGCGCCGGGGACTCGCGCTGACCGCGCTTTTACGGCGGCAGCGCTCATAAATCTAGTCCCCGGCTTTTGCGGCCTAGCTCCGCTTCGTTCCCGCCCCCACCCTGTCAATCAGGGAAAGGGAGAGACGCTGTTCTATAGTCAGCGCCGAGGGCTGGAGTCTTATTTACATTCTCCAGCCCTCTCACTGGGCACTGTGGGACGCAAGTTTCCCGCTCTTGGTCTAAACACGCCCAGGGCCCGCCCCTCTCCACAGGACGACGGCAGCCATTCCTGCATGCAGTCTGGCTGGAGAACGGACACAGGCTCTGGGGGACTCAGACAAGGGGCTCTGGCGACCACACACCCGCGTTTATGCGGGCGGTAAGCTGCACATAAGTGCTGGCCCCACTAGTGCCACAGTGTTATTTGGTGCACTTTTTCCCTGTACCATATATATTTATATTGCACTGTACGGTCGCTTCTTGGCTTATACCCTATATTACTCTGAGGAGACAACAACATGTCATCCGCAAAACGCAAGGGTGCCAAGGCACAGGCGGTATGCACTGCTTGTGCCGCATGTGGGGCTAATCTACCGGCAGGTTCCAATGACCCCCATTGTGTGCAATGTTCAATCCCTGTGCCACTTCGGCAGCCAGAGTCTATGGTAGTAGTGGCCCAGGCAGAGACGCCTGTGAACCCTGCCCCGGTGACGGGGACAGAATTTGCAGTCTTTGCTGATAAAATGTCTGTGACTATGACAAAAATCCTGGAGACCTTGCAGTCCAGGCCAGTTACTCAGACCATGGACACTGCTGTGTCTATGCTCCCCGGTCCCCCTCAGTTGGAACTAATCCGTACTTCAAGGGGGTCCCAGGCATCACAGGCTGAAGACTCTGACTCGGATGACAGTCCCAGGCAGCCTAAGCGGGCTCGCTGGGAAAGACCCTCGACGTCATCTCACTGGTCTGGGTCTCAGCGAGAAGACTCTCTGTATGAGGAGACAGAGGTGGGTGATCAGGAATCTAATCCTGACACCGCTCTCAATCTAGATACCCCTGATGGTGACGCTATGGTAAATGACCTTATAGCGGCCATCAATAGACTGTTGGATATTTCTCCCCCAGCCCCTTCAGCAGAGGAGGCAGCTGCACAGCAGGAGAAGTTCCATTTCCGGTATCCCAAGCGTAAACTGAGTACTTTTCTGGACCACTCTGACTTCAGAGAATCAGTCCAGAAACACCATGCTTATCCAGACAAGCGTTTCTCCAAACGTCTTAAGGATACACGTTATCCCTTTCCCCCTGACGTGGTCAAACGCTGGACCCAGTGTCCAAAGGTGGATCCCCCAATATCCAGGCTTGCGGCTAGATCCATAGTTGCAGTGGAGGATGGGGCTTCACTTAAAGATGCCAATGACAGACAGATGGACCTTTGGTTGAAATCTGTCTATGAAGCTATCGGCGCGTCGTTTGCTCCAGCATTCGCGGCCGTGTGGGCACTCCAAGCTATTTCCGCTGGTCTGGCACAGGTGGACTCTATCATACGTCCAGCAGTGCCGCAAGTGGCGTCCTTAACTACGCAAATGTCTGCGTTTGCGACCTATGCTATCAATGCGGTACTGGACTCTACGAGCCGTACCTCAATGGCGTCCGCCAACTCTGTGGTTTTGCGCAGAGCCTTGTGGTTAAAGGAATGGAAAGCAGATTCTGCTTCCAAGAAATGTTTAACCAGCTTGCCACTATCTGGAGACAGACTGTTTGGTGAGCAATTGGCTGAAATCATTAAACAGTCCAAGGGTAAGGACTCCTCCTTACCCCAGCCCAGATCAAGCAAACCTCAACAGAGGAAGTGGCAGTCGAGGTTTCGGTCCTTTCGAGGCTCGGGCAAGCCCCAATTCTCCTCGTCCAAAGGGACTCAGAAGGAGCAAAGGAGCTCAGATGCCTGGCGGGCTCACTCACGCCCCAAGAAAGCAACCGGAGGAACCGCTTCCAAGCCGGCTGCCTCATGACTTTCGGCCTCCTCTCTCCGCATCCTCGGTCGGTGGCAGGCTCTCCCGCTTTTGCGACATTTGGCTGCCACAGGTCAAGGACCGGTGGGTAACAGACATTTTGTCTCACGGGTACAGGATAGAGTTCAGTTCTCGTCCTCCGCCTCGGTTCTTCAGAACTTCCCCACATCCCGACCGAGCAGATGCCCTTCTGCAGGCGGTGGGCTCTCTAAGAGCAGAAGGAGTGGTGATCCCTGTTCCTCTTCAGGAACAAGGGCAAGGTTTTTACTCCAATCTCTTTGTGGTGCCAAAAAAGGACGGCTCATTCCGTCCTGTTCTGGACCTAAAACTGCTCAACAAGCATGTGAACGCCAGGCGGTTCCGGATGGAATCCCTCCGCTCCGTCATTGCCTCAATGTCTCAATGTCTCAAGGAGATTTCCTTGCATCGATAGACATCAAAGATGCTTATCTCCACGTGCCGATTGCTACAGAGCACCAACGCTTTCTACGTTTCGTGATAGGAAACGACCATCTTCAATTCGTAGCTCTGCCATTTGGTCTGGCGACAGCCCCACGGGTTTTCACCAAGGTCATGGCGGCAGTGGTAGCAATCTTGCACTCTCAGGGACACTCGGTGATCCCTTACTTAGACGATCTGCTTGTAAAAGCACCCTCTCAAGAGGCATGCCAACTCAGCCTGAATGTTGCGCTGGAGACTCTCCAGACTTTCGGGTGGATCATCAACTTTTCAAAGTCCAATCTGTCACCGACCCAATCACTAACGTATCTTGGCATGGAGTTTCATACTCTCTCAGCGATAGTGAAGCTTCCGCTGGACAAGCAGCGGTCACTACAGACAGGGGTGCAGTCTCTCCTTCAAGGTCAGTCGCACCCCTTAAGGCGCCTCATGCACTTCCTAGGGAAGATGGTGGCAGCAATGGAGGCAGTCCCGTTTGCGCAGTTTCATCTGCGCCCACTTCAGTGGGACATTCTCCGCCAATGGGACGGGAAGTCAACATCCCTGGACAGGGAAGTCTCCCTTTCCCAGACGGCCAAGGACTCTCTGCAATGGTGGCTTCTTCCCACCTCATTATCACAGAGAAGATCCTTCCTACCCCCATCCTGGGCAGTAGTCACGACAGACGCGAGTCTGTCAGGGTGGGGAGCAGTTTTTCTCCACCACAGGGCTCAGGGTACGTGGACTCAGCAGGAGTCCACCCTTCAGATCAATGTTCTGGAAATCAGGGCAGTGTATCTGGCCCTACTAGCCTTCCAGCAGTGGCTGGAAGGAAAGCAGATCCGAATTCAGTCGGACAACTCCACAGCGGTGGCATACATCAACCACCAAGGAGGGACACGCAGTCGGCAAGCCTTCCAGGAAGTCCGGCGGATTCTGATGTGGGTGGAGGACAGAGCATCCACCATATCCGCGGTTCACATCCCGGGCGTGGAAAACTGGGAAGCAGACTTCCTCAGTCGCCAGGGTATGGACGCAGGGGAGTGGTCCCTTCACCCGGACGGTTTTCAGGAAATCTGTTGCCGCTGGGGGGTGCCGGACGTCGACTTAATGGCGTCTCGGCACAACAACAAGGTCCCGACCTTCATGGCGCGGTCTCGCGATCAAAGTGCTCTGGCGGTAGACGCCTTGGTGGAAGATTGGTCGCAGTTCCGGCTCCCTTATGTGTTTCCACCTCTGGCACTCTTGCCCAGAGTGCTACGCAAGATCAGATCCGATTGCAGCCGCGTCATACTCGTCGCTCCAGACTGGCCGAGGAGGTCGTGGTACCCGGATCTGTGGCATCTCACGGTCGGCCAACCGTGGGCACTACCAGACCGACCAGACTTACTGTCCCAAGGGCCGTTTTTCCATCGGAATTCTGCGGCCCTGAACCTGACTGTGTGGCCATTGAGTCCTGGATCCTAGCGTCTTCAGGATTATCCCAAGGGGTCGTTGCCACCATGAGACAGGCTAGGAAGCCCACGTCCGCTAAGATCTACCACAGAACGTGGAAGATATTCTTATCCTGGTGCTCTGCTCAGGGAGTGTCTCCCTGGCCATTTGCATTGCCTACTTTTCTTTCTTTCCTGCAATCTGGGTTAGAAAAAGGTTTGTCGCTCGGCTCCCTTAAAGGGCAAGTCTCGGCGCTATCCGTCTTTTTTCAGAAGCGTCTAGCACGACTTTCTAAGGTGCGCACGTTCCTGCAGGGGGTTTGTCATATCGTACCCCCGTACAAGCGGCCGTTAGATCCATGGGATCTGAACAGGGTACTAGTTGCCCTCCAGAAGCCGCCCTTCGAGCCTCTGAGGGATGTTTCACTTTCTCGACTATCACAGAAAGTGGCTTTTCTGGTAGCGATCACATCTCTTCGGAGAGTGTCTGAGCTAGCAGCGCTGTCATCCAAGGCTCCTTTCCTGGTCTTCCACCAGGACAAGGTAGTGCTGCGCCCCATTCAGGAGTTTCTCCCTAAGGTGGTATCCTCTTTTCATCTAAATCAGGATATCTCCTTGCCTTCCTTTTGTCCTCATGCAGTTCATCGGTATGAGAAGGATTTACATTTGTTAGATCTGGTGAGAGCACTCAGAATCTACATTTCCCGCACGGCGCCCCTGCGCCGCTCCGATGCACTCTTTGTCCTTGTCGCTGGTAAGCGCAAAGGGTCGCAGGCTTCCAAAGCCACCCTGGCTCGATGGATCAAAGAACCAATTCTTGAAGCCTACCGTTCTGCTGGGCTTCCGGTTCCTTCAGGGCTAAAGGCCCACTCAACCAGAGCCGTGGGTGCGTCCTGGGCATTACGACACCAGGCTACGGCTCAACAGGTGTGCCAGGCAGCTACCTGGTCGAGTCTGCACACTTTCACCAAACATTATCAGGTGCATACCTATGCTTCGGCGGACGCCAGCCTAGGTAGAAGAGTCCTGCAGGCGGCAGTTGCCTCCCCGTAGGGGAGGGCTGTCTTTGCAGCTCTAACATGAGGTATTTCTTTACCCACCCAGGGACTGCTTTTGGACGTCCCAATCGTCTGGGTCTCCCAATGGAGCGCCGAAGAAGGGAATTTTGTTACTTACCGTAAATTCCTTTTCTTCTAGCTCCTATTGGGAGACCCAGCACCCGCCCTGTTGTCCTTTGGGATTTTTGGTTTTTTCGGGTACACATGTTGTTCATGTTGAACGGTTTTCAGTTCTCCGATGTTACTCGGAGTGAATTTGTTTAAACCAGTTATTGGCTTTCCTCCTTCTTGCTTTAGCACTAAAACTGAGCAGCCCGTGATCCCACGGGGGGTGTATAGCCAGAAGGGGAGGGGCCTTACACTTTTTAGTGTAATGCTTTGTGTGGCCTCCGGAGGCAGTAGCTATACACACAATCGTCTGGGTCTCCCAATAGGAGCTAGAAGAAAAGGAATTTACGGTAAGTAACAAAATTCCCTTCTTTTATCCCTTTGTGCCTTTCACAGGAGCCGCACGGGTGGCTGGTGGACCTCGTGAACAGGGTAAGTGGGTCTCATATCCGGTATTTAAAGCAGAATATCCTCTTTAGCTCCATCCGCGCAGAGTCCTTCTGTGGATCTCTGTCTTCCTCTGTAATAATGGCCGCTGCTTACGGGGACCATGATTTGAGGGCCCCATCTGGGTCGTCCTTTTATGTAGGGAACATACTTGCAGTAATAATTGGGTTTTGATGATTGTGTTTCTTGCCTCTCTTGTTTCTGCAGTTTGGAGAACTTGGCGGTTTAACAGCGATTCAGGCGAAACTGAACTCGGAAGAAATAGAACTTGCGGTAAATCATTTATTTATTTTTTTTAAGTGGAGGCAAAGGGCAACCCGGTCCATATAGCCTTAGGCTATGTGCCCACGGGAGATTAAACCTGCAGATTTATCTGCGGAAAATCCGCGGATTTTCTGTATTTTCCAGATAAATCCGCAGGTTTCAGCATGTACAGACACTCCCCATGTTATCCTACGGGACATGGGTAGTGCTGGGTCCATGCTGCGGATACGTGCAGCTGGGGAATATGCTGTAGATGTCCCACAGCCGCACGTAATTGCATGTCAATTCTTTCTGCGGCATTACCTGCGGAAATCCCGGCCCTCCACTATGGACATAGAGGCCGGGACTTCCGCAGGTAAAACGCATGAATGTCCACAGGTTTACCGCAGCTATTTTGCTGTACTACCATCGAGCAGCTGCAGGAAACCTGTGGCCGTACCTGCAGATATATCCGCAGGTACGAGCTCCCGTGGGCACATAGCCTTACAGATAAATCTGTTTCTCACCATTTTAAGTTCTCTGCATGCTGTCAGTGAATAGCTGCAGTGTTAGGCCGGTTTCACACATCCGGCTTTTCGCCGGTTTGCCGGATCCGGCGCTCTCCCATACAGTGACTACAGTACAGTGACAGCGCAACAAGCGCCGGTCACGTGCTGTCATGTGACCGACGCATGTGACCTGGAAGTTACAGCGCTGTCACTGTACTGTATTGTCTATACGGGAGAGCGCCGGATCTGGCAAACCGGCAAAAAGCCGGATGTGTGAAACCGGCCTTACCATGCCGCAGACTCTGTAGCACACGGAGGAGCTCATGATCCCTCTGTATGTGCTCACAAGAAAAGCTTTAAACCGACTTACGCCAACCAGGGGTGTGTGTGTGTGTGTATGTATATATAGATATAGATAGATAGATATTATATATAGATAGATATTATATATATGTGTGTCCACAATAAACTACCACTATGGATATACAAGTAACCCCGTACACACAAAATGAGCTATTATGATTATTACGAAAAAACCAATTCACATAGAATAGCCACAGACAATGATAAAATTAATAATTTATTAATTCATCAAAAAAATAATAATAAACAGCCAGGAAAATAACAAGAAGGGGAATGGGTCTGAACACAGCAATTTAGCACCAAAACAGTCAAAAAAAGATTATAAATACATATCAAAATTAATCATTTAAGGTGCAACAAGAATATAGGCCAGAAGATGGTAATATAAAATAAATAATGTATATTAAATAAATAAAAATGGCAGCTACACATGATTATTATAATATAAAGTGCAAAATAGTGTAGTATTAATTATATGTGCAATAGAGGATGCAAAATATGTAATACTAGCAGCTTAAAGTGCACCGCATGTGCAATAATTAATAAATAATTCATATAAAGTTAGTAGCAGCCAAAATCTGATTATACATAACACTCCATAAATGATCCATATTCAATACATTGTGTAGAAATCATCATGCCAAGATCTGTGTATAAATAGTGTATCATGATCATTGGGTCAGACAAGAGTAATTACCCGAAGCCATGACTATAACAGCTGTGCCGACGCCAACTCCCAACCCTACGCGCGTTTCGGCGTACCTTCGTCAACGGGGGTGATGGTTCAAGAAAATCTCGAGAGGCTGTCATATAATGGGTGCAGATTACAACTAATGGATATGAGATAAGAGCCCGGCAGTACTTGGCACATTCACTTTGATACCTGGCTCTCTACAAGGTTTCCACTAATGTTTTTAGCTCCAATTGTGCAATTTTCTGTAATATCTATGCTGAAATTTTTACTTGCCGCCGGGGATCTACAATTACTTCTGGGAAAATGGCAGCACTCCCAGCGTGGGGAGAGCAGCGTCTGTGCGGCTGAACATGAGGTTATCCAGATGCAAAAGGAAGCGACCAAATTCAGCCAACTTCCATTATTTCAGAAGGTCTGATAGTCCGGCGCCGGTCAGGTCTCATTCATTGAGTGCTAACAGTTGGATGGGGGGGTTACATGATGCAGTTTGCACCCTCGGGTGTAGCCGTCGCCTCCTGGCGGCTGAATATGGGGACTGCACCTGAATTTTCTCCTTTCTGTTGCAGAAATATTTCTCGGCTGCTTTCTTTTCCCTCCATTGTGATATGTTCTGTTTTTTTTATTCCTATAGGAAGTGTCTGCATTGGTTCAACCCCTTGGCGTGTGTGCAGAATACCTCAATTCCTCCACTGTACAGGTACGGGACTTTGATGACATACTACTATGAAACCTGACACTCATGGGGTCCCGGATGCCATAACCATGGTGGGCTCATGCTCTTTAGGCGAGGTTCACCTTCTCGGCCATTGTTTTGTAGCTTAGTAGAAGCCATTATAGGGAACGAGGCACAAGAAGAGTGCAAACTTGCAGATCACTGGTAACACCAATGATCCCGAGGATCAGGAAATAGCCGAGCGTCCTAGCTCCCGGTCACTTCTATAGGGGTTATGGCAATAAGCCGTCTTCATGGCTTACATTGAAATGTGCCTTTAACTCTTTGCACAACTGGTGATTTATATAATGTATACCACACGTCAGGTCTTCAGGTATGGAATGGGCTTACGAGTTTACATTATACATTATACCAGGCAGGTGCTGGCTACATTATAGTGCTGGCATGTACCTGTACCAGCAGTGATCTGAGCTTGCTCCAATTACTGCTGTATAAAGGGAACCTGTCATGTGAAAAAATGCTATTAACCTGCAGATATGGGGTTAATCTGCACTGTAATAGTGTTCTGAACCTGCCCGGCATCCGTGCTTAGAGCACCGCCGCCGTGAGAAAATTAACTTTAGTCCTCCCGGCAGCACTCAGCTTCCTATCATAGTGGTGGCGCCGGCGCGGTTCAGTCACCCCTCATTACATAGTGAATGGGGGCTGTAATTGCTTCCTCGGTGGTGACTTACAGGCGCCTCTGCATTAAGCCTGTCTGGCAATCGGTGTCGGGGATGCAGCCCTTAACAATTTAAATGCAGCTTTCAGTCACTGACCCCCGACATCTGCATGTAAGTAGTCCACTCACCGACCGCCATCAGCCCCTCTTCCCCCACCAAGAGACCATCCATGGAATTTTTTTTCCCCATCTTCCAATACATTATATGTAAAAGTGAATGGTATTAATCAAATGTGCAATCCCTCTTCTCAAAAAAAGCCCTCCCATGGTTAAGTCAATATCAATAAAAAATAAAAAAAGTCTGTTGTAAGAAAGGGAAGGTAAAAAAAATAACGAACGCGAAAAAAAAAAAAAGTAAAATTGTCCCGTCATGAAGAAGTGAATTATCCTTTCTTGCTTTCCCCGTCAGCCAATGCTGGACCGAGTGATCCACAAGATGATAAAGTACGTGCAGAGCGTGGAAGAGAAGGATCTCAAGGACAAGGTAATGATATGCGGTCAGGACTTGCTGGGACTTGTAGTGTCACAATAATTATGCTGCGAGCCACTGACCTCAATTCAGCGCTAAAGGTTTTATGTAAGGAAAGATTCATCGTTGTATCAGGTTTTAGAACTTTGTCTTTCGTTCCCCCAGCATTGTCTGTGCAAGATAGTGGATGGGGAACCTTAGCCTAAATACCCTCCCCTGACCTAGCCTAGATCACACAGCTGGGGAGTTGTTACAGTGTATCAGTGGAGGTAGTGGACATCTGCCTGGAGATCAGGACGGGGGATGTCCTCCGCTCACAGCTGGGGAGTTGTTACAGTGTATCAGTGGAGGTAGTGGACATCTGCCTGGAGATCAGGACGGGGGATGTCCTCCACTCACAGCTGGGGAGTTGTTACAGTGTATCAGTGGAGGTAGTGGACATCTGCCTGGAGATCAGGACGGGGGATGTCCTCCGCTCACAGCTGGGGAGTTGTTACAGTGTATCAGTGGAGGTAGCAGACATCTGCCTGGAGATCAGGACGGGGGATGATCTCCGCTCACAGCTGGGGAGTTGTTACAGTGTATCAGTGGAGGTAGCAGACATCTGCCTGGATCAGGACGGGGGATGTCCTCCACTCACAGCTGGGGAGTTGTTACAGTGTATCAGTGGAGGTAGCAGACATCTGCCTGGAGATCAGGATGGGGGATGTCCTCCGCTCACAGCTGGCGAGTTGTTACAGTGTATCAGTGGAGGTAGCAGACATCTGCCTGGAGATCAGGACGGGGGATGATCTCCGCTCACAGCTGGGGAGTTGTTGCAGTGTATCAGTGGAGGTAGCAGACATCTGCCTGGAGATCAGGACGGGGGGATGTTCTCCACTCACAGCTGGGGAGTTGTTACAGTGTATCAGTGGAGGTAGCAGACATCTGCCTGGAGATCAGGACGGGGGATGTTCTCCGCTCACAGGACACCATCCACACTGATGTATCTGGCCTCTGAAAATTAAATTACCTGCAAGCAGAGATCTTGAACCTTAAGGAATTACAACACAGTTTTTAGGAAGTTGGAGAAGTTTTATTATTCAGTAATTGTTCTATTTATCTGAAGTGAAAAATTCCCTATAATTTCTTCTTGGGGAACCACATAGAAAGTCCCCATCATTATAGGTCGCCTTAAGGCAGGCAGTTACCGTAAATACGTGGAAATGTCGGCTCTACGTGTAATTAACAGGAGTGTAGCGCTCGCTCGCGCAGCACGCCCGAAAGGTTTTTATGCGCATTTTGCAAATGATTAAACAGGGTTTTCCACATTGCTAGGAGCAGAGTGTTTTTGTGATTGGGAGCTGTCACGAACCACCGGGGGGGGGGTCACTCAGAAATCCCCCGCGCTGGCTACCAGTACGTCACAATCGGGGGGTAACAAGTGGGGGTCACCCCTCCTTTTATACCTCCCGACCGACAGACAGAGCACGTGACGCGCTCTCTAGCGCCCCTCTTATAGTCAGGCCAATTATGGAATTGCCCGACAATAAGCAAGGAGGCCGCTATACTACTTATGCCGATTATTGAAGGGTCCCCGGTGAGAGTAGGGTATATATTCCCCCGACCTCCGCGGGCGGAATATATAAAATCTCCCCGAATCTCACTGGCCTCCCCACAATAATCCTTGGCACAACTCGCTGCCACCAACCGCTTCACGGTAACTATTAGCCGAACACACAGACGTGGGATTCAAGATCGAGATAACAGAACAGCCCAAGATTAATTATATAATTTAATCAGCCTAAAGCACACTAGAAACTACAATATATACAATAGGGAATCTACAGAATATACATATGTCAGAGTACAGTTACAGATAAAGCATGGTTTACAAACAGGTATGCAATTCGATCAGTTACCTTGTGCGTCTGGCCACAGGGGGGCGCTGTAGACCAGGTTTCTAGGAACTCCCACAGATGTTTCCTGCACGTGACCCCCAGCGAAAGAACACTGGAAAATGGCTGAAGTAGGGTTATCAACCTGGGCAAATCCAGGTCCCCTCCTACCTTCGTGACCTCAGAGGGAGCACTGCTCCACCCCTGGCTGGAGTTATGGACAAAATCCACAACATGGAATATGGCCATAACTTGGCCTGGGAGCGTCGTAGGCGGACGCCAATGCTCTCATTGTGACAGTTATGAATTTAGCTACAGAATGAGAGGTTTCATGACTTGTCTACTAGTTCCACATTGGCTGATATCACGCCTGGGGTATTTCCCAAGCTCCCGCTCCCATAAAAAAGGTGTGCCAGCATCGTCCGCATGCGAAAACACCATTTTTATGGTTGCCGTATTTATCGGAAATATGGCTTGCGAGATATGAACCATTTTTTACTGGAGTCGTTCTGTCTGGCTAGTTCCAGAGCCTTATAATGAGATACAACTCTTGTTACAGGGTGACGGCAGGGAGTCATCCTGTGTCCTTTGTTCCCACATCACCTAATTTCCATATCACAGGAGATGGCCATGGGATGGGTTGCTAAACAAGTTGTGTGAAGGAAAGGGGGGGTGACACCAGGAGAGGGCTTCCTGACAT